>NC_047171.1:1386393-1412740 GCF_009819705.1 Hippoglossus hippoglossus | reverse complement strand
TTCCATCACGTTCAGGTTCCATCAGGATGAGTGGTTTCAGGAGACTCACCCAGGTTGCAGGCCTGGCTGTTCAGGGCGTAGAGCTGCTGTTGATAGGCCCACTCCTCGTCGTTGGGGGCGGAGATGATGAACAGGCGACGTCTCCATCGGAACCTGCAATCACAGGAAAGTTCAGCCTGGACCTAAGTGGCACGTTGGCGCAGCAGTGAAAGCTCTGCGCGGAGACGAGGCGTTCGAGCCTGTTCACTGACACGCTCCCCGACTGCCAGAGGCTGACAATCCCAAATTATGGTCAGAAACCTGCCAGATCTCAGCGCTGCGATCTGGAGCCGGAGTCCAGGTCTCCATGGCAACAAGAGACACCCTGTCTGGTTCCGACATCTCGTGTGTGACGGCAGCGATTCAGCCTTGAGGGACAAACTAAGGGTTTGTGTTACTTTTAATATCCGTGGAACACACTGTGCTGCGATTTGCCAAAAGCTGCTTATAAAGGCCATAAACTGTGGTTTGATTATTGAGCACAGCAGCAGATGTTTGACGGAGGAGGAACCGCCTGCCGGGACCACCCAAAGAACTCCGACCACCAGATTCTCAGAGGAACTCTCTTCAAGGACTTCTAGTGTTTTCAGTCCGACGAGGTCGAGATCTATAAACCCAGTGGCTGGTAGTTGTGTTTCATGTTTAAAGAAACAGCTTATTTGTACACGACTGTCAATAATGTGCACCCAGCTCTGTGGCGGTAGTTTCAGGAAACCATCAAACATATTGATCCAGTGGATGAACCCATAAAGACGTGGTTTTCTGAGCTTGACCTCAACACCACCCTGCATCGCTCTGTGACGCACGGCAGCCGAACCCGAGCTCACAGCAGCTCTCACGGCCGAATGGAAGCAAAGCCCAGGGTTTCAAAGCCCTGAAGAGACCAACCGGCAGAGTACATCTCTGAAGCAACACTACGTAGTTTTTAAACCTTAAAATAAAAGCTTCAAAATCATTCTGATGGTATGCAAAATTATAATAGGAAGAATGGCAGGTCTTTCATTGCCACAGCGCCCCCTGGAGGCCTCTAACTGAGTGAATATTGGAGGAACCTTCAGGTGGCGAGAGCTAAAAGAGGCCGAAGGGTTCAGGACAGATGTCGACCTGGTGTTGTGGTTGTTGGACAGTGAGTCCGAACTTTTGCTGGACTGTGAAAAGTTGTCTCTTCACTGGTTAATCTTCAGGAACCAGGTCATTTCCATGGAGGTTCAGCAAGTTAACCAAACAAGTCGCCTGAGTACAACCGAGTGAATCTTTCAGTCTCACCTGGAGAGGAAGTTCTCCAGCGACCGGGGCTTGTCCTCCTTCTTGCACTCGACTCCATCCCTCTTCTGCTGCTCCATCTCTCGGATGCGGGAGGAGAAGGTGTCGACGTAGTCGAACACGGCCTTCATGGCGATGGGGACCTCGTAGGATTGCTGACAAAAGAACATCAACGGGAAGCGGTCATTCTCCGCCAGAGGCTGATTTGAAGCCACAGAATAAATACATCAATGTGTCCGTGGAAGAACAAACACCACATCTGGAAACATCACAGAGGAGGAGAGAACAGAGTTCAACCTGTTTCCAATAACATGATGGAGGGAAGGTTATCGTGCGAGCTTTGCCACATGCCGAGCGTTCTCCAGAAGAACTCGAGGGAAAGCACCGCATCGCGTTTCATTTTAGAAATCTCTACATGAATATCTAACACATGCAGGAAAATGTAACACAGCCGCACAAACACTCTCACACCTTCCTCTGGGTTGTACTGACTCCCACCCTCCTCCTCCTCCTCCTCCTCCTCCTCCTCCTCCTCCTCCTCCTCTTCCTCTCTGTCTCATGCCCACACCCACATCCTCCAACATTCACAGACGTCCCTGTCTCGGCCTCTGTCAGCGGAGACATGAACACTGGTCTCTTTGATGAGTCCAAAAACAGCCTGGTGGTTTACCCTGGCACACACACACACACACACACACACACACACACACACACACACACACACACACACAATGTCATGTAGTGTGAATTAAAACAGTGTTTTCGTGGCGGCAGCGTGAGGACAGGTCCGTCCAGCTTCAGAGAGCAGGAGACGAAGTGTCGGGCCGACGGACGCTGAGCGTGTAAATAGGAGATTTTTAAAAAAACAGCAGAGTCATAAACGAAGAAGAAAAACAACTTATTTCTGGCACAACGTGAAACTTTAGAGGTTGATTATTAAAAGCACATTCAGAATTTTAAAATATCACGAGACGTCTTTTACAGCCTGTCCACATTCAGGGACTGGAGCCTTCGAAGGACCCTGAAGACGAGGACGAAGTAAGTACTTTTACACTCTTAATATATTCATTTAAATGTTCGATGATTAAACTTCTCACTAAAACCCCTTATTCTGGTTAATTAATTACAAAATGTGCATAGACACAAACAAATGTATTTTCAATAAAATATGTTTATGTTTTACAAATAACTCAAACCTGGCATTGCCATCGGCACATTCAGTCGGGACGGAGCTCAGAGGAAGCAGCTCCCACATGCGGAGGACACGAGACAGAGAACCAGGTCCTACCTTGACCCTCATGTCGGTGTCGGTCAGGACCATGTAGAAGTCATCGTGCATCATGCTGAACTCCTTCCTCAGCTCCGTGATCAGGTCCTGGTTCACCAGGTCCTCCTGACGAAGACCCTTCATCGACTTGTCGTTCTCTGGAGACGAAGGAGACACAGTGGTCAGGTTCTGGGAGTCAGGACTTCTTCATGCAAACTTCATTTTTGAACTCGAACACAAATTTACAGTGGAATTCTGTGACAGAGAAAATAAATCAGAGAGTGAGAACTGTAGGTTTGAGGGACGTCTTTACATGAAACAATTGTGATGCAGAGTTTTGCCATCAAACAAACCATAATAACACGTGAGGAGTAAAAGGTGTTTCCTGTTGCTGAGCTCTTTGAATCGTGTGTTTGACAGTAAAGTGACGAGTGGAAACACGACCAGTGAATCGGGGACGAGTCCACAAAGAGCAGCTTTGATTCACTCAGATCTGGCAGAGACGAGGCCGACGAAATTTACTGTAGCCGGCGTTTATACAGGCCAGAGCCTTTAATCACCACTCCCTCCACACACACACACACACACACACAAACACACACACACACACACACACACACACACAGACACAAACACACACACACACAGACAGACACACACAAACACACACAGACCACAGAACAGTGTTTCTCGGTGGTTGTTTCCCCCACGCTGTGATGTGTAATATGTATGAGGCCATCGAATCAGGAAAAACCCACCACAAACACACACACACACACACACACACACACACAAACACACAAACACACACAGTCGTACAGCCGGTGTTGCTGAGCAACCAACAAACTTAACACTCACACTTTGTGGGAGGTTTAGTTCAACAACTGCTTCTTTCAGTGAGGAAAGAACATGTTGTTTGTACACAGCACATGTTCACACACACACACACACACACACACACACACACACACACACACTCACCCTCTGGCTGGTAAATGGAACAAAACTGTAACCGAGAGGTGAGGTGGGGGGTGGGTGACGTAACTTTTCCACTTTTCCCAGAATTCCATGTGGATTAGATCTCGTTGTCATGTGGAGTGACACTCGTAAGTTCTGCAAAGTGAGTCTGAATGTCTTGATGTTAACTAACTGCAGCTGAGACGGCTGTAAAATCGTCCCCTAAAATGTCGGACTACCAAAAATAAACAACACAACACTTCCCATTATAACAGCAGTGGTTTGGAGGGGCATTTTAAAGAGCTGTGTGTGTGTGTGTGTGTCTGTGTGTGTGTCTGTGTGTGTGTGTCTGTGTGTGTGTGATGAGTCAGCCCACACATCCTTCCACCGAGCTTCAAGTAAATCAGTTCTGTAGTTTTCATGTAATTCTGCAGAAAAACAAACCAACAAATGGAGGAGGTGGAATAATAACTTCCTCTGCGGAGGTAAAGAAACAGAGTAAACACGTCGGTGAAGTTTGAGCACAGAAACTAAGACGATGTGAATCAGAGGTCAGCGTCCGTCACCTGCACAGAGACGTGCACAGCAACGTGCACGTCTCTGTGGCTTTGGCAGAGTCACTGTTCATTCTGAATGTTTCACTTGGAGCAGAGTTCAGTGCTCGAATCCTCCAGTTTGACATGTTGTGAGGACGATAGGACAGAGACAGGACAGGAGACGTGGCAGGAGACACTGCTCCTGTCTCTGGCTTCACATGGTGAACGTGTGAAAAGCAAGAGGAGAGGAAGTGAGACGGAGAAGAAGAAATGTCCAGTTGAACATAGGGAGGATTCATGTTTACAGAAAGAAAACCTAAGACTTTCCACAGAAGAACTGAGATTATACTTCACTTTTTAAAGATTCAAGTCTATTTCTCACATAAAGGAATGAAAATTATAAAAAAATAAATCAATTATCCTGTGAAAAAACTCCTAATGTCGCATTCCCTATGAAGTCCATCAGACATCAGCCCCTTCATGACATACAGGACTTTTACAGGCTGACGCGAGGAGAGAAGACTAAAATAAACCTCATCTCTTTTCTTCACTGTGAGATGAAAACACAGAAAACATCCACTGAGACTCTGGCTTCTCATAAACAATCATCCACAGTGTGACTCAGCAGCTGCGAGCTCCACGAGCTGCCCTGCGCAGGAGGCGTTCACCCGACCAGATGGAAGCGCTGCTGGGAACACGTCTGAGAGAAGTGGCAATCATCTCCTGCCTGGATATCTGAGGTACAAACTTCTTTCAGAACTAAAGAGTGTAATAAAGAGTAAGAGTGAGAGCTGAGCCTGCAGCTGGGAGCCACTCACCCAGCTGGTAGTGGTCGATCTTCATGGTGGAGTTGGTGAGGGAGCCGAAGATGGTGATGATGGACACTTTCCTGATCGCCATTTCACACACCGACTCCAGGTACTCGTCCCTCTGCTGAGCATACATCCTGTGGTCCTCGCCGGGGGACGTGACCAGCTGGAGGGAGGGAGGGAGGTTAGGGTGTCATGTGTGCACAATGAAACGCACACACACACACACACACACACACACACACACACAGTGTGCGGCAGAGGTGATGTTTACATTAACCTGCAGGCGTAGGATGGGGCATATTTTCCCAGCCTGCCCAGAGCTGCTGTGATAAGAATCTATAGGGAGACACGCAGTCTGTTCGCACACAGCTGTGCAGCGTCTCAGGTTTCTGCTCCACATAGTTTACGTCTCCTCATATGGCAGCAACTTAAATATATGATTATAAAACACATAAAAACAGACAGATTGGAAATAAAAAAGGGGAACAAGTGAATGATTATCTGCCTCGAAGCACAGGCAAATGACGAATCCAGATGTTGAGATGTTTGGCTTTTAAAAGTATCTTTCCAGTTGATTCCTAAAACAAACTCCCTCCGGTTGGACTTGTGATAAACTATAGATCAGGTCCTTTTCCTGCTGCTCAACACTTCCTGTCAAACGCTGCAGCGTCGTCACGTCCAGCTTCACAACTCAAGACCAAGAGGTTCTGTCGGAGATTCACGACCCTGATGTTTAATGGTTTCATCAGACTCTGATCTGTGAGTTTACACACGTCTGGTTTACTTTCTTTTATTGTGAAAAAGTAAAAAGAGAGTTAAATAGAAACCTATAGCAAGAAATCATATAGACAATAGAACCTAGAAATTGAACCTGATTAAATGTTGTGCATGTGTGAGGTGGGAGTTGATGGATCATAACACTTCTACATCTGAGGAGGGTTAGTGTTCAGGTTAGGGTTAGGGTTAGGGTTACCTTAACCTTAACCTGAACACTAACCCAGGAGAGTAAGTGAGCCCTTGATTAACAGACAGTTACGTCTCGCTCTCACCAGCAGACGCCTCCTGTGTTCGAAGTAGTCCAGGAAGGAGGTCAGGGATCCTTTCGGAGGCGGCGTCGGCTTCTTGGTTAGTTTTGGGTAGTCGTCCGTCTCGGGGTATTTCACCAGCTTCTTCCCATTCTTCTTTCCCCCGATCTTCCCCTCCTTCGAAGCCTTCGCTCTCCTCTCGGCTTTCTTCACCGCCTTGTCGTTCTTCTTCTTCTTCTTGTCGTGCTTATTGTGTTTGCCCTTGACCTTCTTCGTTGGGCTGATGTTGGTGAAGGATTCCGTCTCCTCGGGATCGACCGCCGTTGGTTTGATGGGAACGTACCTGTCCTCATACTCGTTGGTCAACACCTGCACAGATAAAGACGTGTCATTGGTTAAATGTACTTTTACCACAGAGAAAGAGGATTCAGCAGGACGACTCTTTAAGAATATGATTTCAGAACCAAATCACCTTCTCGGCTCCGGTCTTCTTCTTGGTGGGTTTGATCTTGGAGGGTCTATGTGTAGCCGGTACGATCCGGCGGTCGTGTGGATCTCTGTTGTCCTTGTCGGTGCGGTTGTCTCCGGACGGCGTGGTTTTCTCTCTGCGGGTGTCGTAGTAAGGGTCAGCGGTGGTTCTGGGGGCTGGGAGCCACGGGGCTGTGGTGGGAGCTCTGGTCGGCCTCTGGGTGGTGCTGGTGGTGGTGGGTCTCTTTGTCGTGGTGGTTCTCCTGGTAGTGGTGGCTTTGGTGGTTGTTGCTCTGGTTGTTGTTGTTGTTGTCGCTCTGGTTGTGGTGGTGGTGGGGGGCCGGGTTGTAGTTGTAGTTGGGGGGGTCGTTGTGGTGGTTGGTCGTGTTGTGGTCGTGGTTGCAGCAGTTGTGGTTGTTGTTGTTGTTGCCTGTGTGGGTTTCCGAAGGATCTTCTTCCCTGGTTTTCTTTCTACAGGTGTGTCTATGGCTACACACACACACACACACACACACACACACACACACACACACACACACACAGACACACACACACAATTAAAAAACAGTCGTCGAATATCTTTCTTTAAATATATTTCCTCACTTGTCTTCAGTGACTGTTTCCTCTGAGATCTTTGCCCCAATGGATATAAATGTGTTCGTGCTTCTCAGAGACAGAATAAGAACCACGTCTGCTTCAAACCTGGATTATCCACAAAACACACTCGGAACGATTTCTCCTTGTGATGATGTTGTGCCAAATAAGGAAAAGCTACTTTTTTCTGGAGAGAGTTGATGTTATTTTTTGATGCGATGTTCTATTGCCGTGAAAACCACAAACTAAATTACATTTTGCCTGCAGCCGGCAACACAAGTCTGCGATGACTCGCTCAAATCCAAACGATCTGCATGTTTAGAGTACAAGAGAACATGGAGATGGAAGGAGGTGGCTTCTCCTCCTGTGACGGTTAGAAATGATTTTAGGAAACTCACCTGTGCGCGTGCCCTCCTCCACTTGACCCTCCACACCAGCTCCTCTGCACTTCTGCACGAAGCCCTTCTGCCGCATCTTCTCCAGCCTCCTCATGGGCGACTGGTCGATCACCTCGTACATGGCCTCCAGCCTCACGGGGTACGGGTACCTCTCCTCCACCTGCAGGGTCTTCTTCAGCAGCACCATCCCAAACTTTCCTGCAGGTCAGCACATCACGTGTCAGGTGAATAGTGTTTTTATGCAGATGATGAGCTGAGCGTACTTTCAGGTGTGTAACCAGAATATAAAACATTCAGACAAACTCAAACATGCACAAAGTACGGTCACAGTGTCATCACCTCCCTGAGGACCTGAACCATCTTTACCTTTCTCCAGTTTGAGGACGTTCATGAGTCTGGGGATCAGAGCAGTGTCCAGCGGCTCCTCCATCACCTTCCCCTCCGTGGTGATCCTCCTCACCTTGCCTCCCATTTCCCCCTCCTGGTGAAAAATGACGATCTGCTGGACATGTCGCTCGGCCAGCTCGCAGTACACGTCTGGTTTCAGGAGAGACATCATCAGGCGGTAGTAACCGTCAGATTCATGAGGCGCAGAAATCACCAGCACGCGGTTCTTCCCTGCAAAGCTGGCCAGAAGGTTTGGTGACCCGCCGCTGCTGGGCATCCGGCTCACCCGGGCTCTGGCCCCTGGAGTGCCCTCATCTTTCTGCAGGTCCGGTGCAGTGGGGGAGCCAGTCTGCGCGGCCACCCCTCTCCGTGGCACCAGCCCCTGACCCCCTGCTCTCCTGCCCTGCACAGTCCTCTTCCTGGTGTAAACAGGAACCCCCTCATCACCCTGAACCTCGTCCCCTTCCTTGGGGCTGTGCACCGAGATGGCCGAGCCAAACCCAGGACGCACACGTCTGAGGAGGCGCCCCTGGTCCTGTGCGCCCTCCGGGGCATGTGCCAGTCTTACGCGTCGGTGCCTGAGAGGAGTCTGTCTGTCGGCTTCTCCTGTCCAGGTCAGCACAGACATGAGAAGTACACAGAGAACAGCAGCCCTCATTGTGGCGAGGTGTCAGATACAGTCGGCTGAACACTCACTGAGGGACAGATGAAGATCCAGCGCTGGAGCCGAGATCCTGGCGCGTCTTTAGCGCATCTGAGGTCGAATCAATGAGTTCCAGATGAAGACAAACACATAATAGATGGAAGTGACAGGATCTGCTTCAGATCATCGCTCCTGCTGGAGGAACTCACTTCACTGGCGGATCTTTGGGTCACAGACACGGAGAGAAGGAGAAAAGTTCGCTGTGCGTAAAGTTATATCCACAACTTGGTTTCAGCGACACTTCCGTTATCAAGTGTAATCCAAGGAGAGAGAGGATCATCTCTAAAAACACGAGCTTCCAAAAAGTGAAGTAGCTTCTCAACTTTTCCAACACGTCACATCTCCAGAAAATACACGTTTTCACTCTGTGAGAGTTCAACTCATCCAGTGAATCCTCCGTCAGTGTTTTCTATTCCCAACGAAGTGCGGGTCGAGAAGAAGCGTGAAGTGGGTCCGAGTCCGAGTCCGGGTCCGAGCCTCCTCTCAGGTTCTCCTCTCAGGTTCTCCTCTCAGGTTCTCCTCTGGCAGGACGCAGCTCTGGAGCTTCTCCCGGAATGTGCGCACAGACCAAACCTCAGCCTCCGGACTCTTGGCGGCGCAGCAGCAGGACCTGCCCCGGGACCGTCGGCTGCCAGTTCCCTCTGCTACCCCCCCTCCCCCAGAAACTCTCTATCCGCGGGCTGGGCTGCTTTCACCGGAGCACAACGTATTAAGTGGTTGAGTAAAATACATTGAAACTAAAAGTAAAACACCCCCCCCCCCCCCCCCTGTGGGACAGATTACTGGGAAGATAAATGACCACAAGCAGACTCAGTGTCAAGTTCCCCGTTAAACCAACAGAGACACGCCCCCAGGTCCCATCCCAGCATCACATCCTCCAAGTGGAGCAGACCCCCCCTCCAGCTCCAGAGGGCTGCTGCTCATGCTGCTCTGGAAACGGTGTATTTAAACCCAGAGGCTCGGTTTGCTGCTCCCACTGTTTACAGCCGTGTGATTACAAGAAAAGAGAATATTGTCTTTACATGTTCGATGCCAGGATCTCAGTCTTTGCTCTTTAACGACGATTCTTTCCATTTCCTCTCAGAACGTTTCCCCGTTGAGCTTCTAATTAAAGCCCATAAGTAAAGAGTCCAATAAACCACGAGGCCCGAGCCACATCCACTCTCACTGCAAAACAGAAGAACAGAAGAAACTCCACTAACCTCCGCCTGTGCAACGCATATTATGTCAGGAAATAACCACAACTTTCTATTTTCATAGCAATTTCATCCATTTTCTTTTAAATTGTTCTGTTTCTCTTCCTCCCTCAGTGCTGAAAGTGATATTTATCAGCGGTGAGGTTCGATGCAGCTGGAATCAATATACATTCCTGGCTCCGCTTTTGTAAACTGATGCTGAAGCATTTTTCCACAACAACTGGAATTCTCCTGAATCCCCCCCCCCCCCCCCCCCCCCCCCCCCCCACCCTGTTTCAGTTTGACTGAAATACACTTCATTAAAAACTAAATGATCAGCTGCCACTGGAAGACATCTCCTCCTCAGCAGCTCCGGCAGGAACAGGAGGATGTCAGCGGTTTATTCGCTCCCTCACACTGGAACTGGAGCTGTGTGGAGAACGAGGGATGTGTCTGTCACATGCAGGTTCCTGGAACTGCCACTGAAGAGATACTTTCTGGGCGATGATGAGAGAAGTGCCTGGAGCTTCCTGCGCTGCTCCTGGTGTCAGCAGATACAGTCAGAGCAGCTGCAGGGCGGAGGACGACTGTCAGGAGGAGTTCAGTGTGTTTGGGTTCAACTTGGAAACAACACGGAGGTTGTGCTCCTGTTTTTAAGGGTTGAACTGTCACATTACTGAGCTGACAGCATCACACTGAGCGCTGCTCGCTGCACGTTTCCTCCTCAGAATGTGAAGTCTGCACAAGTCCCTGGGATTTGCTCTCTAATTAATTTCTATGCATGTAATCCCTGTGTTCCTCTGAATATTCAAACCATTAACTTCACTGGGAAAGAGCAAATCATTCCCAGGACTGTATCCATCCGGATGCTTCTTTATGACTGAGCTTTACTACAGTCAGACAAGGCAGTCAAGTCGTATAAGAGGAGATACACACGTTCATGTCCGTCGCACACGAGGGAAGCAGATGCACACGTGAAGGCTTCAGACTCAACACATGGTTTGTGTTCACATGTGCAGCTGATACTGACCCAGTGACCTGAACATCCAGCATCCAGGCGATCAAACAAACACAAAGTGCTCCATCACTTTCTGAACTTTACGACATGATTTCAGCTTCGGAACAGTTGTTATGCACATTGCACAAATTGCAGATGAGAATGTGTTGACGCTGGAAAGCAGACAAACCAAAGTGTATTGGGTGGACGAGCTTTTCCCACAATGCACTAGGGAAATGATGGAGAAACCTCCAGCTGGAAAAGATTTGAAAGGAACTTGCAACTGTGAGATGTGGGACATCTGTGGGAGGAGCTAGGAAAAGAAACAACAAAGCATTTACTCTTTGTTAAGTTTAACACATTAAACCCACAACAGTTTAATTTATAAACGTCCTAATGTGGCTCAGCTCGAGTCTTCAGGAAACTTTGCTGAAGAGAGAACGTTTGTTTTTTCCTGCACCACCCCGTGTCCTGTTAGAACCAAACTCTTCACAAAGTCCGACATCCCACTCAGATCTGCAGACATCTGCGTCTCACATGCTCGGTTCAGAGACTCCGTGGGGACGGGTCACGTGTCTGAAACCTCCACGACTGAGTTACAGCTCCAGAGGTCGTGATAACTCTCACAGGTCCCATAAAGCAGTCAGTGGAGTGTGGCTGAATGATACATCGCTGACTTTGAGACGGATTCAGCGGATGCAGCCACACCTCGATGTTTGTTCCTCCCTCCCCCCCCCGACCCTGAATGTCTCTTTGTCACCATGATGTCACAGAAACACACGGATCAAAGGGAAACTGTGTGTTTCAGGTCTCATCAGCTGATTCTCGGAGGTTTCCTCTTCTACATCAGCAGACCGACCCAACGGTGGAAACACGAGACGCTTTGTGAAACTCTGTCTCGCTCCACAGCGACGTCCTGACCCCGGTGGATTCGTGTTGACGCTGCTCGTCCAGTCTGGGGCGGGATTCGTGAAACACGATGACCTCTGACCTTTCCCCTTGACCCCAGAGCCCTCCTCCTGTTTTATCAGCCAGCCGACAGATCAGTGAGAGGGAAACCTGCACACATTCGCATTTACACGACGGGTGGGTGCACGCAGACAAAACAGTCTACGATTCTTTATGATGCTGAAGTGATGGAAACACAGCAAAGAGTTCTGTGATATTTCATCAACTCAATGTACGACAAAGATAATTCTCCTGTCAGGTGTAAAGAACAACAAGTTCTGACAAAAACTAATATCTGACATAAAAAACGTTTATAAAAACTAAAACTAAGAACAGCTTTGATTCAGCTGTTTCCCCACGAGCCTCAGAGGCAGATCCCTTGACCACATCCACCCACAGAGCTTAGAAATAAAAGGGCGGCGCTCACAGACGACCAGAAATAACCCGATGACTCTCATGTGTTGTTTTTTAGTGGAGCTCAGCGGGACTGGAACATAGAAAGTATTTCTGAGTAACGTGCAAAGAGACGAGTCCGGCTGCAGATCTAAAGCTGATCACACTACAAAGAGTTTCTCTTTTTACTGTCGCTCTCGTTTCTTCTCCTCCTTTGTTCCTTTCAGCGCCGTCTCGTTGTCTTTCACTCAAACGTGACTTCACATGTAAAAACCCAACGTGTCTTTGTAGGTACATGAGTGCACGTGTGTGTGTGTGTGTGTGTGTGTGTGTGTGTGTGTGTGTGTGTGTGTGTGTGTGTGTGTGTGTGTGTGTGTGTGTGTGTGTGTGTGTGTGTGTGTGTGTGTGTGTGTTTCTGGCTCCTGGGTGTGGAGCCTGTAATCCCGACCACAAGTGATTTTGCTGAGACCCTCATCTCACGTGCACACCTTGTGCAAACAGAAGGAAAAGCCCATAGTGAAGGATTCTTTATGTTGAGGAGGGCGAAAGAAAGACGAGGCAAACATTACACATCAGCTCATATTACTATGATTATCATGATTATTATCATATTATTATATTATAATGGCACAAAAGAAAGTCTGAAAGTATAAAGTCATCATTTGGTCCATAGACTGTAAATAATGATGGACGTACAGGTCATAAACTCCTCCGTGTTAGCAGATGGGACAAAGTAAAACATCAGAGTAGACGTTAAATAAATGTTTGTAAAGATGTTTCTGTCATTTCAGGTCGTTCTCATCTCACTGATGTTTGTTCGAGTGTTTCTGATCCGTTTGGTTTGAATCAGTTATTTGATGATTTAAAAACAGGCTGAGACGTGATGATTGACAGCTGACACTGACTCCTGATTGGTCGAGATGTGTCACTGCTGCACCGACTCCAAATGACGTCCACAGCACCAGATGGCAGCGTTTGTATCAGAGAGGTTTTAGCTTCGTTTATACTCAGTGGGGGGGGGAGTGGAGACAAGTCTATGATTGAGCCTTTACAGTGAGAATCTGTCTGATTCTGATGATAACTGATGCAGAAGATCAGAATTATGTGTTGGAAATAATGAGAAAATGCTTTAAATTCACGCCTCAGTTCTCCGGTTCTGGATCTTCATCACTCTGCGTTCAGTTAAACAAACCATCATGGCCGACAACACAACCATTGAGACACGTGAATGGATTCTTCAGTAAAGTTTGCTCAGCTAAGTAGCCTCTAAGTGTGTGAACCCACTGGTGTGAATGGGTGTGTATTAGGACGATTATGTTCATGTGTCAACCAGACTGCAGCGATTGGACTGGATTTCAGTGTGAGGCCGGGGCCATTCATCACGGCGATGGTAGGAGCCTTTCACAGCGGTGAAACCTCATCGGGGTTCTGTGGTGTGGGGGGGGGGACAGACCCTGAGTCAATCCCCACATGGACCACAGCTCCGCGGCTAATGAGCCCAACATGTGGGACCCTCAGGTGATGTTTGTTCTGCTCTGTGGAGCGCGGTGATAAATTAAAGAGGAAGATGTCAGAGACTCTAAAGACTTCATCAGGATGGATGGACCTGAAATACAACCTGGGTGCAGCTTGATTGAATTTAAGGGATTTGTTGGAGGTCGACACTGTGGTAATCCTACGATTTTACTGCTTTACATCATATTTTATATTTAAAACATCTCACCTGTTGATTTTACTGTCATTATTCTGGGGTTCCATGTTATCTGTGATTTCTAAAGCTCGATCCCCACAGAACTATTTTTCTTTATTCAATAGAGCTTCAACCTTTGTTCACTTGTGTCGTCTTTGAACCATTGAACCATAGAAACTAGTTAAAGTTCAGATGAATCACACACGAAACATATGATCACCTTCTAAAATACATGATGATATAAAATAGATGCTGGACGGAGGCGTGGAGAGAACACACAGAGTCACAGAGGCCTCAGCAGGTTGGAACCTGGAGTCTCGGGGCTGTGACTCCTCAAAACGACGCAGCTATCCATCCGTCATCTACACAGGTCACCAGCCAATCACAGGTCCAACAGAGAAACAACCAGAGCCAGCACCACACCCCCGCGCTGCCCTCTTCGACTCACTGCAATATAATATGATACTCAGTGTTTTCAAGTTCCTTTTGTTCTCTGGATGCTGACTCGTGGTCAGATGAGTGATGCCATGAGGTCTGGAGGTTAATTTGTACATCCCCGCAGGAAGTTAAGAAGTGAAACCAGAGATCAGCTGAATGTTCCAGGAGTGGATTTACAAGGGTCTCCGTTTTGTGTCTTAACCGAGTCACCAGTGTCTGATCACATTCAATATCATCCTGGTTTCAGTCCAGGGCTTCGTGTCAAAGAGCAGCCAGAGGAATTTTAATTCTTCCACAATAAGTCAGAGATACTTTGAAAGAAAATACTGATTTTAACACGTGTGGAAACTTCAATGATTCCCACAAGGACACTGAGTCACCGCTGCAGACGGGACCAGGAGACCAATGAGAAGCAGAGTTCAGATGACCGGGCGCTGCTATAGGTCCGTTCCTATATGAGGAGAAACTGCAGCGAATATAAATGCAGTGTTGAAAATGTTCTGTTTCTGTGCTCAGGAGTCGTTGTTGTTGGTTATTCTGCAGCAGAGGAAGATAATGACTTACAGACGTGCACGCTGGGAGAGCACCAGCACTATTAACCTTGAATATCAGCCACACACACACACACACACACACACACACACACACACACACACACACACACACACACACACACACACACACACACACACACACACACAGCATATCAGAGCAGAGCTTCCACGCCAGGCGGAAGGAAATAGCAGATACATCATGAAGCACAGATGATGATAGTGAAATCTGTCCACGCTGCCGAGTGAAGAGATCCAGAGCCGACGACCCGATCCCGGCAGGACGGCGGATGTTTGGTCGGATTCCGAGCTGGATCCTTCTTGATAGGCATCTTTAATAAGCCTGTAAATGTGTGAGGCCTCTAAGCTGGTTGGATTTCTGTAATTTGGGAGGAAATGTTCCATCTCCCTGAACCTGATTCAATGATTCTGTTGCTGTTTAGATAAATCACTGTAACAGCTTGTTTAACAGATTAAACAAATTACACTTTAACTTGTCTAATCCTGTTAGTCCTTGTTTTTATCCCTGAGTCTCCCAGTGTGTTTTCATTAACTCTGATGCTTCCTTAAAAACCCGACAACATCCGGACGCACTTTCATTCTGAATACACAGCTCTGCCTCTAAGTAGTATGGAGGATACAAGCGTCAGCTAAATGAAATGTAATGTAAATCCTTTTTGTGCAGTGTCTTTGTCTCCTTGTCTATAAAGTGTGTACTTTATATAATAACATACACACAACACTACATCTCACTGCACAGTCCTCCCAGCTACACAACACTGGCCTCAGCTCCAGGTGGAGAAGTCGCTCTCTCTCTGTCCTGTGAGTTTAATAACAACCAAACCATGAATGCTTCTGTTGGAGGGAGGGTTTTCTTTCTCCTCTGAGTGGGAGAGGACGAGGAGGAACTTCTCTGCAGCTCGTGGTCAGAACCTCCCTCCTCAGAGCAGAGAGGGCGGCGGGTCAGAGGCTCTTCAACATGAAGCAGAGGAACGCTGAGAAGCAGAAAAGGCTCCAGCAGCGTCACTGGTGAACGTCTCCTGTGGGAACCGAGGTCAGAGGAACTCATCGACCTGAACATCATGTCCCTCATGATGTATTTGAAATGCTTACATATATAAAACTAGATTTATATATGTGTTTCAGACCTGAGTCTAATTCTATATATTAACATTATCTAGATACATAGTACAGAACATATGTGTCTGGACATTTGGCAAAAACATTAAAGAAGAGTTCAACAGGTCAAAGAGCAACAGGATCAGAAAGCTGTGATAAAGATATTTATTTATTGGTATTTATTATCCCCACAGAGGGGACGTCTGCCATATTGCATCGGTAGATTAGTAACATGTAATATAAACCAAAAGAAATATAATAATAATATAATAATAATAATAATAATAAAATTGCACCTGAGTGAATTAGTAGTGAAATGCAGAACTAAGAAGAGTTTTCATCCAGGTCATAAATCTAAAAGAATCCACCTCCATGGGCGTAGACCTGGTTTTAAGTTTTCACTTCTAAAGTAAAAACTAAATTCCTCAGCTCTCACAAGCCAGCGGTCTGGTTCTCTGCAGCAGATCCGTCTCTGACACTTTTATTATGCTGCATCAATATTTACAGCAATGCAAGTTTCTTCTTGACGCACCAGTACATCACACGTCCTGGTATGTGTGTTATTTCCATAAACACCAGTGCAGGTAACATGAAAAAGGAACCGGACAGAGTGTTATTGCGGTGCCACACTGATGTTTTCAGCATGCGAGGGGAACACAGTACAGTGTGTGGGCAGGTCTATAGTGTTTGAACAGTGCATTCCACAGTCAGGCTTTAGAATAACATTCCCTTCATGCACTGCTACTGGTATAAATAACTCCAAGTGGCCGGTGGGCTAATGATCCAGGCCTCTCATGCACATACAGCACCTGCACACTCACATGGATGTAGAAGGCTACAGGCCCGATGCAGCGTGAAGATCAGAACACACAGAGGAGGAGGAGGAGGAGGAGAATTCTCCTGGTGGATTATTCTCTCACTTTTATCAGCAGGAGCAAAGACTCAGTGAGAAACACGAGAGTTCACAGCTGGTTCACTCCCTATGTCGACACAACCGGGAATTCCTTTGGAGTTTAAAATGAAAACTCTGGATTCCAGAGCAGAATCTGATATAAAGAAATTGCCCACGATGGAAAAAGCTCGTTTTCTACATAGAGATATTTAAATACGTTTGTTTAAAGGAATCTGTATTTATAAGAACTGTCTGTTCTATCTCTGATCTGCACAGAAATGTGTCAAGAGCTGTTCCCTGACTGAGAACATCCTTCCACCAAGTTACATGGGAATCTGTTCCAAAGCTGTTTGTGTGTAATGCTGCTCACAAACAAACAAACAAACAAACAAACAAACAAACAAACAAATAAACAAAAACTCCTCTGCGGAGCTAATACATTTATTTAAAAATGTCTATAAAAAGAATAGACATTATTGTGCATTGTAAAAAGAATCTGATTATTATATGTTTTAATAATAAGACATGTTTTCCTCCAAGTGAAAAGCAGTTGAAATCTCCTCGGGTCTGTTTTGGGTAGAGAAACGTTTCCAGTGGAGGAGAGAGAACTTATCTCAGGAAGTAGGAGCAGTCAGTGTGTGAACATCCTGTTTGCTGCACGGTGTCCTGAGGCCTGGGCAGATCTGCTGCTGGAGTTTACTCTGGGAGGATTAAGTATGTGAATGTTTGCTCTGTCATGGCTGAAGTCCTTGAGGATCTCTGCTCGCCCAGGCCGCCGACTCCCAGTGCCAACCCCCCCCCCCCCCCCCCCCCCCCCCCCCACCCCCCACCCCCCTCGTCCTGTGGCCAACAGCTCTGACGAACTCCGGGCACCAAAACCTCTCTGAAGTCTGCAGGCGGCCGAGGAGACGCCTCCTAACACCGAGATCTTCTGAAAGATCAGACGCACGGGAAAACTTCAAATGAGTAACGTTCACACACACATCTGTGAAAACACACACTCCTGAGCTCACATGCTCGTGGACCTAAAGAGGTCAGGAGGCAAAACTCAGCGTTGAGCCAAGGACCACAGAGAAACTGACAGGAACTGGACCACAGGTCCTGTTAAAGAGATTTTTCTTGCCTCAGATTCCTGCAGCAATAAAAACCACATCTTTCTTCTTTCAGCAGCAACGATGAGTCGATGTCTCACAAAAATGTTCCACAGAATTAAATCGATTTGACTGTTTGACGGCCTTATTTGACTTATTAGGATCTTTAATCTCTGCTGTTTCCAGACGAGAGGGAGAAATGGTTCAGGTGCAAACAGCTCGGATCCCTGATCTCCTGAGCTTCTGGATCCTGGTCGTCCTCCACGTTTACTGCACGTCAACTGTTGAAACTGGAGAAGAGATCGTTGTTTACTTCTTTCTCTTCTAAACAGAGATGATAATAATGAGTTAGTTATTTAGATTGTGGGTTTAGATCATAACCTGACTGGTGGGACTCTTACAGACTGATCTGGTTAGAGGAGCTCTCTGAACCATCTCACGTCTCCTGCGTGTTCTCACGACTTCTTCATTGCTCAAGTCAGGAACCAGCAGGGATCCAGATCTTCTCTTTGCCGTGCTGAGGGACATTTAATGATGTAACGCTTTGTGATTGGTTTGTGGGCGCGGTCGGGTTCAAACGTTCAAGCCGTCACTCTGAGGAGAAGTCGACTCTTCTTCTCGTCTCCCACAGCGACTGAGCCTCCTCATGTGGAACAGATTATAAAAGATGTGCTGTGGTAATCTGGTGTTTGTGCTCTGTGAGTCTTTGAGTTTTCTTCTTGTGGTTTCCTGGATGTTTTCACGTCATTCATGTCAAAATGATCAGAATCTTTCATCTCTGACTTGGCTGTTGCTCAGAGGGTAGAGTGGGTTGTCCTCTACCATGAAGGTTCGATATCCTTCCGCGAGCTGAAGTGTCCTTGAACCCCAAACTGCCTCTGATGGATGCAAACTATTTATATAAATACAGGCCAATCACCAAAATCCTTTATACATGAATCAGTTCATAAACTGCAACATCCAGTCTGTCCATCACATATTTACACGTATTTAAAAAGCCTTGTTTCCCTCTTCAGTACGAACATGTGGATCCCTGATTCACTCACTGGGTCTAAAGACGTTAGTGATGGAAACAAACTCTTAGCATCTTTAGAAAACACTGATTTATTGGACCTATTTAAACTCATATTTATGTTAATACAGGAGATTGTGGAAAAACTCTGATGTTTACATTTGTCTCAATGTCCCAGTGCTGAGTCCAGTCCATGAGAACCATAATTATTCAGATCCCTGATTACGTGATTATAAGTTTCCAGGTTTTTGATGAGTTGTGCTCAGCTGCGTCTCAGATGTTTCCACAGCATCCTGCTCATTATCAGTCGTCCTGGTTGCACATTCAGGTTTTCTCAAAGCTCAGATCAGATATTATACAACTTTCAGAAATCAGGATAAAATAAACACAAGAACTGCCAAGACCCTGAGGTCCACACCTCCTCTATTGTATTTTAGAGCATGTTGTGAGAGGGGCTCCTCCCAGAGTCACTTTTGGATTCATACATGTAAACCACGAGCACCAGTCCAGGTTCCAGGGCGTCACAGCAACTTCACATCTGAGGAAAATAGGTCAAAGTTCCCTGTGCTCCCTCAGCTCGTCTCACCCGGAGCTCCAGGCTCTCACTTCTCTCAGAGTACGGTCAACAGACGCTCTGCTGGATGCACAGATCAGTCCAATACTCCCTCTTTAGGTTTTCCTACTTGTGTCCTTGCTGCAGCAGGATGATAATAAGGCCACGAAAGGGGGATTCGGTGCTGAAAGAATGAAATATGCTGAAATATGAAACACGTGGTCTGACATTGATCATTTCACTGGAATCTGCAAAGAGTTAAAGACAACACACGGTGCAGCTGCAGCCTGGATTTATTAACAAGCTCTCGAAGACGTCACGTGTCGGATCCTTTATGTGACAAAGAGAAGACGAGTGTGTACATGTGAGAAAGTATTATTAAGCATGAATCCGTCCCATGTTTATTTCATCATAAAGTTAATTCCAACCATCACAGCAGATTAACAGGATGAAACCATCGATGGAAACAACCTGTGATGCTGAATTCCCAGTTTGGAACACAGCAGAATTTTCCCTCACAAAAACAACAACATACACACAGTGAAGTTTCCAGTGTTGTGTCTCTGACTCTGATGCATCAGCTTCATTCTGCAGTGGAGAGACCGAGTCTGTGTTGTACTGATGTGGACATCTGGCAGAGACAACGGCCTCAGCTCCAATGAGCCCAAACACTGACCCACACAAACCACACAACTCTCACGCAACTCTCACACACAACTGCACAAATGACTGAGTGAGAGAAAGTAGTCATTGAATAAAGAAATGAATAAAAACACTTGGAGATGTTTATAGAGTCATCACTTCAACAACTCCAGTCACATAAGAGAGGTGGTCAACCTTCACTTTGGAGACAGACAGAAAAATTGCAGAAACCCATTTTTCACATTTTCATTTCTCTCCCAGAAAGTAAATCATGGATCTCAATGAAAAATGAAATCTGACATTTTTAGACATTTGATATTTACGAGATTTGATTCAGATCCAATTCAAATAAAAGAGGTTGTGAATTTAAATGACTTTTCAAATAAAGACTATTATAGTTATTATTATTATGGCAGCTGTCGGTCATTGGATGTTGTTAAAGCACCAGTGATCTGCAGTGGATCCAGTGCAGCTGACCTTTCCAGATGTTCCTTCATCCACTGCAGAGCTTCAAGCTGGAACGAGAAGATTCTTCAGGGTGGATTTCATGCGGTGGCACCAGCGAGTGGATTCTTCTCGTCCTCAGTCATTTCCTGGTCTTTCATCCCTGGTTCTCAGGAAGAGTGAAGACAGGAGCTGCTGAGATGAGAAAGAAAACCACAATGACACACTCAGATACAACAGGAGGTGCTGACAGGAAACTGAGGGAAATGGTTTATACAGTTAAACCCTCAGGATGGAGGAGGGATGTGTTAGAGCTATGAGGGGGGGTCTCAAACGTCCCAACAATAAAATATTGTCATTTGCATTTCTTATGTTGGGTTGAGTTGTTTTTCTTTCTTTGAGCTTCAGGTTCTTTTACATTTCTCTGGTTTGGTCGATAAGGAAAACAGACAAGCGTTCCAGGGGCGGGGGCCGTCTGTGAAACTGTAAATCAAAAATATGAAACACACAATAAAAACCTGTAATACAAGCTGCAGATCACATTTCTTTGTTTGGATTCTCCGTGTTTTCATTAGTGGACAAAATCAAGCCCACATGGATCCATGATGAATTACAGACACATCAACATTCTCAAACACTAAATCACACGAAAAGATGAAGATTTAGTTCAAGTGAGGATGTGGATGTTGACAAAAAACATAAATGAAGAACCAAAATGTGATTCGCCACAATAAAAGGCTCCAAATTCTGTTTTTTAAATCAGATTCAAGGAATGTGGCGTGTCAGTAGAAAACCTACAGTCGGCTCTGGATCTCTTTCCAGGGACATCTGTGTCCGACTCCAGTCCCGGTGAAGGCGGACGCCAGCTCCACAGCTGGTTTGGCAGAGCCGTCGGGGCTGTTGGATAATGGGTCTGTGCGTCAGGGACGGACAGATTGAGGGGGGGCGGAGGAAGGCGCTGGCTGAGTTTGCTGCTTTCTGCTCCACAAATGGCACAGATGGCCCCCGATCGCTTTCTGATACTGAAGCGAGAGGCGGCAGAGATGATCTCAAAATAGGTCTGAAAGCATTTCACCGCTAACGAGGTCGGATCTGATCCACTTTAGATTAACTTTTACGATACTGACCTCAGGACAGTAAACGGTGACATCTGGGCTGTGCCACAAATTTTGTCCAGACCAGAGAGATGACGACACGTCTCCACCTCCTCCTACTATCCAGAAGTTAAACCAAAACATTCTGTGTATGAACGCTGCCGTCAGCACCGACACACATTAGGAGAGAGAGTCTGTGCGTTCACTGTTAGGGCTGTTTTTACCCGTACTCGACCAATCAGGAGTCAGTGTCAGCCGTCAATCATCAGTCATCATCAATAACTAATTTAAACCAAACTGATCAGAAACATGAACATCTGTGTGATAAGAACTCATCTGCTAACATGCAGCCGGCCACCAGGGGGTGATCGAGATGTTTTGGCTTCACTTTTGGGAGCTGTCATGTCGTCCATCTTTATAAAAACAGTCCAGACATTCATGTTCCCCTGAGGATGAATCACAACTCAGGAGAGTAGGCCTCTAGGGGGCGCTGTGGCAATGACAGACATGCCATTCTCCCTCTTAAGTTTGTGTCCCATCAAAACAGCTTTGAAGACGTTATTTTAAAACTACCTGGTGTTGCTTCTGCTCACTGCCGACGCTGCAGCTTTTAGAATTTGCTTTTCTGTTTGAGGTTTTGCAGCCGTCAGGTCTTTAGAGACCACGAGCTAAATACGTCCGTCCAGGATCAACAGAACTGGACTTTATGTGTAAAACCTACAACAACAAACCTGGACAAGGTGTTCACCATATCCACACAGTGACTGAGTGTGTACGGACAGAACCACAGCTAAGCTTAGAGCGAGATTATCTATTTCTCTCTATTGTGGGTTCAAACCGGCCTGGGTCCAAAAGAAGCTCAGTACTTTTCCTGAAAGTTCTCCTGGTTTGGAACGAGCAGAGAAAAGTGCGAGTCCTGTTTGTGTCGTGAGCAGAATCTGTGAACTCTGTGCAGAGAGTCCAGGGGAGAAGCTGGAGCCTCGTCCTCGTCTCTGCTCCCGTGGAAACAACAAGTCGTCTGTTGTGGGGATTTCCACGTCGGAGACATTATCGTGAGCTTGATGTGAGTAACAGGTTTCCTGCTTCCTGATGATTCAGACATCCTGGTAACTACCTGAGGAATCCCAGCCTCGGCCCCTTGAGACCGACCTTTGACCCCCCCCCCCCCAGCTGACATGGAGCTGAATCAGTCGACCGCAGTCCCCCCCCCCCCCCCCACAGTGTTTCCACTGACGTCACTGCACGTACAGGACTCTCAGACAGACTCTATGACATCATCCTGGAGCTATGGAGCGCTGCTGCTCACTCATGACAGCGGCCATTTGTTTCCCTGGAACCCTGCAGTGCATTGTGGGTCAGGAGTCACAGAGCTGATGTCACTGGCCAAGTAGTTTCCACGAGACGAGGAAATTCTGCTTCACTCGTCAGACATCAGTGACGATACCTTTAACAGGTCACAGCAAATATTTAAGTGCAGTTTAACAGATGTTCTGCATTAAATGTGACTGTTGGAAAGCACATTGTACCTGCAGGCATCTCAGTATCATTATCCATGGCCATGTGTGTGTATGTGGGTGATTTACTGTGTTTTCGGTGCGTCCACACAACACAGGCTAGTTTGTTTGGTTTCTCTTCACAGCTTCACTTTGAATCCGTCCTGATCTCTGCGGCGCGGCGGTGGATTCCTGTGGTGATTGTGTCCGTGAAAAGAAAAACAGTCTTCAGAAACACGGCGCTCCGAGTCTGTGCCGAGGCTGAAGCTCTGACAACTGGAGTTCAGGTGTGTGGGTGTTATTCCTGCTCAACTATTTTGAGCAAACCAGCAGCCGGGCAGGTATTCTGACAACTGTGAAAGGCTTTCATTATGTGTCACTGAGCAGACGTACAGCCATTAGAGGCTTCAGCATTTTGTGAAGTTTGATAATTTGCATCAAGTTTGGTGAGAGGAACAATATCCATTTAATTTTCTGAGTATTCAGTAAACTCTGTGACACTTTAGTTTTTATCACAACTTGTGAAAATAGCATTTAAAAAGCTTCCATCAGCACTAAAAGTGGTTATTATCTATTAATGTGACAATTACTTTCTGGATTGATGAGATGTTGCTTGTGTTTCTGAATAATAACCAAAAGATATTCAAACACCAAATCATCGCAGTTGAAACCAGGGAGGGTTTTATTTAGCTTGAATTCAATTCTCTATTATATCTGTTAATCGAGGAAGGAATAAATGAATTCATTCATTAATTAATACACACACGTTTTGTACATAAATAAAAATATGATATAACTTGTGTGTGTGTCAGTTGAGCTAAACACACAACATGTGTAGCACTCATGCTAACCTCATGCTAACCTCAAGCTGCTTCACAATGAAACAATGAATTAAACACAACAACATGTTGAACAGTTCAGGAGCAAAGTTCATCTGGTACCTGACACAGGTGAGATGAGCGGCCATGATGCTTCTTCCTCTGTGGGCACTTCACTGACGCGTCCTGGCCCGAGAGCTCCCCCTTCCGGTCCCTGCAGGCATCACCAGTCAATCAGGAGGAAAGGATGAACGGGTTGATCACAGATCACAGGTAAGATTTTAACATTTTAATTAACATCTTTACATATATTTTAAACTCCTTACAGACTATTTAACATCTTAACTGATAATTTAACATCTTTACACACATTTTAACCTTTTAACACTTGGTTTCTATGACACATTTCATATTTACAGTTGTGAATTTGTCACTAGTTCATGAATAAATTCAGATTGTTTTAATAACTGTTTTACAAGGTACTCAATGAATTCACAACTGCTGTGTGTGTGTGTGTGTGTGTGTGTGTGTGTGTGTGTGTGTGTGTGTGTGTGTGTATCAAGGCAGAGATAAAGGTAAAAGATGCAACAGCACCACCCACCGGCCACACTTAGCAAACACATGACGGCTCCTTCCGGGCCTGGACTCACTTCTGTTCAAGTTTAAAGAAAAGTCCTCATGTCCATGTGTGACGTTCTGAGAGAAGTCTGCCCCCTGCTGGAGAACCCGAGAACACATGCCTGTGGTGAGGTGTCCTTTAATAACCTTCAGACACAAGAGGGCGCTGTTGCTCCAGGAATGAGACCTTGACCTGGGGTGACCCACGAGGAGCAGGAAGACCTCCCTGGATCCTGACCTGGGACAAAACCCTTCATCCTGAGTCCTGTTGTCCTCTCACAGGTAATAAAATGTCATCTTCTGACACTGCGAGGTCACGTGACCGGGTTTGCTCGGTGCTGATTGGCTCGGTGAAGGCGTTTCAAAGCAGCTCATTCTTTGGGCCTCCACTAACTACCTGCTCCATGTTGGTGCACGTCTGCTTCTGAGTAAACAGACGTCTCCTCTGCACAACCTGCAGGTTCATGGGTCGTGTCCCCGTGGAGGAACCCAATCGCTCTCTGTTCAGATCTGTTGTTCACTTCAGATTTAACGTCCTTGTCTGAGCGCTCGTCTCAAAGTGGCTTTGTGCTAATACATCTATTTTATTCTTTAATTTTAAAATACCACACAAAGGTTCTGTGAAGGTTTTTCTCAACCTGAAGATAATTGAAAAATATTTCCTCTTAAGTTTCTAAGCTGATAAAATGAATGTTTATTAAATTGACATGTTTCCCTGTTGGATTTATCTTTGTGACAACATCCTGACGTGCTCCGTGGGCCGTGTGGTTTCAGGTTCGTGGGTGGTCCTGACCTCTGCACTGCTCTCTGACAATCTATTACACAGCTCAGCAGCATTAAATGGATCCGGCTGCATCTTATCTCTGTGTCTGTAAAGCTGCTGTGACAGGATGAATTGTGATCGATTGCACGACTGCATCTTTTCACCTGATCCCTCTCCGGTGGTAAACAGATGTAAAACGACGGACACACATCGGTTCTTCAGTCTGTGCTGGTATGTCACAGATTTGGGGGGAAAGTGATTTCTGAAAATGAAGGAACAAGATCACTCGTCTTGTCTGTTTAAGATTTATTTGTTTCAGTCGGTGTCCCCCCCCCCCCAGTACCCATGCATTCCCCGGCTCTCGTCTCTGTTGCCTCTCCAGCCGCCCCCCCCACCCCTCCTCTCTCCTGAGGGGCCTGCAGTCAACTTTGACCTGCACAAAGAGCTTGTTAAATGCCTGTGTAATCCCTGTGTCTATGTTTGCATGTGTGTTTTCATTCACTGTTCTCTTCTTCTCTTGCCAGTGCCATGTTTCCTGCGTGCTGCTCGGCTCAGTCACTCAGGAGTCGTCTGTTCTGGGCCCATCAGATCAACCTGATGGATCACAAGAGCCTGAAGCTTCGACTCAGGCTCTTCCCGAAGCCCGAGGGCGGCCTCCCTCCGCCCGATCAATACCTTCAACAAGTCTCACCGTATAAAGTCTCCCCTCTGTTTGAATTACAGCCCCTTCAGGGGTTTTAGAGGAAGAAGAAAAATTATGACAATTCTCCAGCCAGTCTGGAGCTTCTCGCGCTGCCAACTGTGCGGCTCCTTTGAATAAAGACAGATGATCCAGTGGTTTGACAGTGAGTCACTGACATCCACAGACATGCCTGTGTCTTCCTCCCCGCCTGGTGTTCACCTCAGCGTGGAATGCAGAGGAATGCTCCTCATGGCGAACAACCCCGGATATGAATCAACTCACCCGCCCTGCATGTACACAGGCGGGTGGGGAAAGTGTGTGCATGTGTGCAGGGTGGTGATATAGAAAATTGTTGGGGTGAGAGTCACAGTTTAAATGAGCATAGTGTTTATAGTATAACAGAAATATGTGGCGGAACAGTTTAAATAAGCCTGTTTGTACAGGCTCTGCAAATCAAGGTGCATGCAGTTGGTTTCAGGATGAAG
>NC_047171.1:1356393-1383893 GCF_009819705.1 Hippoglossus hippoglossus | reverse complement strand
GGGATTTGATCCACGGACTGAAAATAAAGATGGACGGCTCGTCTCCACTTTCCCCTTTTGTACAAAAATGAGACTAAAATATACAGAAGCTAAAAAACACGGGAGCCTGAATCGTTGGAGTAAGATCTTCAGCCCTCGACCAATCATGAGTCAGTGTCAGCTGTCAATCATGACGTGTCAGCCTGTTCTTACATCATCAAATAACTAATTAAGGAGGGGGAGTTCCTGTCTGGGCCTGAGATCTTTATGATTCTCACTTTGTGAACAGTGGTGCAGTTTGAAAACATAAAGGGGAAGCATTAAGATTTCAGTTAGAACTCTACGCTGCATCCAGCACGTACGCGGTCAGAGGTCAATGACTGTTTCTAACCTTCTAGCATGACAAAGTAAAGTGTAACTCATGGTCCACTTCCTGTTCCAGAGCTTTCAGTTGCACGTGGTCTCTGTGGATGAAGACCATGAGATGAAACTGGATCCTGAGTTACGATACATGTCTTTAAACCTGGTGTCTGAGTCTCTGGGGCTCAGGGAGGAGTTCCAGCCTCCTATAAGAGCTGTGAACGCAGGGATCTCATTGGCTGCCTACTTGCTGCATGTTCGCCAGACGTATCGAGAATGATTGGATTCTTCGACTCTTTTCTTTCTCGGTGTCTCAATAGAAGCATGCGAATGCAGGCACACACACGCGGACGCACAGTTCACACAGGTATGCAGTCATGTTAAGAGAAACCTGACCTACCTGACGGATCGAAACTACTCCTACGCTGCTCTGTTAACCCCTCGGTGTTCGGCGTGGGAAACAAAGCGTTGGCATTACCGGCTAATTCCTGCTCAAATACCTGAGAAGGATGAATGGCTGGATGGATGGATAATGGATGGAGACGCTGATAAACGTTGACACGACCTCGAAGCGAGACGCAGCACAGAGAGATAGAGGTTCCATATTAGGAGAAAAGGGGAGCGAGGAAAGGTTGTCAATATGCTTTTTCTCATTTGTTCCCTCCTTCCCTTTCTTGCCTATAAGAGATATCTGAGGTCAAAGGGCAGACAGCCTTTTCAGAGAAACATGATTGCAGCCTTGTTGCGAAAGGCCTTTCATTTAGAAATATGTGACTTTCTTTCAGAGGAGGAAGCTGAAGCGCTCCCTCTCCCATCGCTGCTTTTCTCCGCAGCACAAAACCATGCCAGAGCGAGACCTTGTGCCTCAGAGAAAAGACCTTTCAAGACTCTCATGTTTTCAAGGTCCCGTCATGAAAGGCAGCGGGTTTATTGACATAGAATTTCACTCTTTTTATTTTTCACTTTTTGAATTGTAACACATTGTAATTCGTCTTTCAGTGTCGCACTTGTCAGATATAAATTTGATTTAGTAAATGAATATAGGAGAAATGAGGACAAATCTCATGCATGAAACCATTTTCCTCTTTAGGTTCCACAGTGTTGTGTCACACTTTGGCCTCAGCCCCACTCAGGACAAGCCGCTCTGTTATTTTGGCCTCAAGTGCTTGGAGGTTATGGAGCTGAGGTCAATACCTCTGCGTGTGACCGGTGCACCGCCGGGTGACGTCACGTGGCTTGTGAAAGCTCGCTTTGATGTCAGCAATTAGACGATCGAACTCTCAGCTCGCCTAAAACCATGGGCCAACAGTTTCCGGCTCGCAGGTTGCTAAGTTACACCATGAAAAACATTTGTTGTCTCGATCCTTATCAGTGATATGGTGCCAGGCTGCAGATGAAACCGCTTGTGCTTCCATCATACGTCACGTGAAAGTGCCTTTCACATGCTCTTGTTCGTTAATGTAGAGGGTGGAGGAAACGCTAAAGGAGGGAAAAGGTTTCAAGTTGTAATCTTATTAAAGTTGAGTGATGAGCCTTAATGGTTTTGCTTATAAGTAAACGTGACACTTGAGGACGTCCCACACTCAAACCTACGCACTTTAAAATGTTCTTCGTCACTTGAACCTACATTTCCTTCACGTTCAGGAGGATTTTACAGAGCTGCACGTTGGCTTGTTCACTGAGTGCATGACCTCAAAGTTGTGTGATGTAGGCCACACTGATAAGAGGGAAACGAGAGGAGGCGGGGGGGGCATTGCTGTGCACCGCTTTATCACCTGCGTGTCCTTAGATATAGTTTCACCGGTGGCAGATCAAAGGCCTGTGCCGACTGCAGGGACCTCGCTGCTACTGTAGCCGGCTGCCGGTGGACTTCAGCCAGGAGCCGGCTCCTCTGCCGTGTCACAGACCTGGACTGACGTGTAACAGTTGGGTAATTATGACTGTAACACACACACACACACAGGGCAAACTGTGTGTGTGTGTGTGTGTGTGTGTGTGTGTGTGTGTGTGTGTGTGGAAAGACTTTATTCACCTTAGTCCCTGGAACTTTCTGGCACTGGTATCTGATTTCCATATTAGGGATTTCCCTCATTTCTAGCTCTGTTTCAAAACCAGGTCGAATTCCTTCCTCTGTCAGGCGGAGTGTTAATTGTTGGTTGGGATCTGGGTGAGAAACTGAATCCTGTTTTCATTCAGTGTTTGTGAGAGCTGCATTGTGGGCTGCACATTGGGAAGCCCCTCAAATAGAACTTGACACCTCTTCCAGGAAGTTAGCGATAGATTTCATTAGATTCCACATTTCCATACCTGTGAGGCAGCGGCTTCAATGACACAGTTTAAGGTAAAGCAAGGGAACAATCACAGTGATCCACCCGGAACCTCAGTGTCATCGCGTGCTTTGTCTGGGAGGGAAGTCGGCGTGCTTCGCATAGTCTCACAGGGTGAACCAGAGCGTCTGCATGCGTGTGTGTGTGAATGATGCATGTGCATTATACATGTGTTTGCTTTATGAAAGGTAGGTATGTATAGGTAGGTAGGTAGGTAGGTAGGTAGGTAGGTTGGTAGGTAGGTAGGTATAGGTAGGTAGGTATAGGTAGGTAGGTAGGTAGGTAGGTAGGTAGGTAGGTTGGTAGGTAGGTAGGTAGGTAGGTAGGTAGGTAGGTAGGTTGGTAGGTAGGTAGGTATAGGTAGGTAGGTATAGGTAGGTAGGTAGGTAGGTAGGTAGGTAGGTTGGTAGGTAGGTAGGTATAGGTAGGTAGGTATAGGTAGGTAGGTAGGTAGGTAGGTAGGTAGGTAGGTAGGTATAGGTAGGTAGGTAGGTAGGTAGGTAGGTTGGATACAGAGAGATATTTCCACTTGTATTTAATCATAAAGCAGCTTGAAGGCAATCAAACAGCTGATTATGTACAATTCCAGCACTTATGGTACAAACTTCACACACATTAAAGCACCTGAAGCAACTTGCACAGGTTCCAGTGTGAGTCAGTGGCAGCTGTCCGTCATCCGGAGCAGGACTCGTCTCACCACCGTCCGTCAGCTCGACAGGTAGATGATCCGTGTCCTGGTACTGAGCAGGTGCTGCTCACGTCACCAATCTGCTGAACAAAGCACATCGACACTAACGCAGGCTCCTTCCTCTCTGACAGATCCTCGCGCTGTCGTGACTCACAACATGTGTGACTGTTTTCAGAGGGAAAATGAGAAATCACAAAAGGCGTGCTGATCATTTTATTGAAAACACCAGCTGTCAAGTGGACGGGATGCATTTTGCGAACATGTGCGTGTTTGTGTGTAACCAGGACACTGTCGTCATCCTGACCACAGTAAATTAAATAGTAGCTGGTGGTCACACAGGAGGTAGGAAGCAGGTCATTGTAAATACCACATGACTCATGTCAGCTGCTGGCCACGTGGATCAGATCTGACATGTTCAGGTTCTTACATCTATATTTATATATGTATTAGTACAGCAAGTATTAAGAATATTTCTCTTTTTCCTCTTATTATCAGAGGAATAAAGATCCTCAGTAGTTCCCTTCTGCCATTTATATGATAAAATACATTTCTTTAATAAAATAAGCATCAGTCTGAGTATTTCCACCGTAAAACTGAAACAAACAGATTCGAACAACCAGGGTTTGTGATGTCGCAATCCTAAAAAAACATCCTGTTGTGGGTGGAGCTCAGTAGGTTGGAAAGGCTCCACAGCTACAGGGGGCGCTGTGACGGTGGGGAGTCGGGGTTCAGGGGCGGGGCCATGTTATCGCATTCAGAGATCCACGTCACGAGATGATGAAGGAGGCTGTCGAGTTACATTTAAACCATTTAAAGCCTTGAGGGGATTTTAACATGACGAGTGTTATTGCATCCAGAGAAACAGGAACATCTATTTGTCTCAGGTGTGTTGAGATCCTCTGGTCGGTTCTGTTAGATATTTGTTTTACTCTACTTTATCATTTGCTCCAATATTTTTTGTGTTTTAAAAAACTACTAAATCTAAAGTCTTGTTTCAGCAGTAAAGTTAGTTCGCTGTTGTTAAATCAGGACAGAAAAAAACTTTCTCTCAGTGTTTGAACTAAAAAGTAAAATTGGAAGAACACAAATCTTCTATCATATGAACGAAAAAATCAATATCAGGGAAATGTAGAAAAACTAAAAACCTTAATCTGATTATTAACAGTTTATGTTCCTCCCTCAGTGTCCACCAGGGGCAGCAGTGAGCACACAGCTCTCCAGCCATGTGAGTGAGGAAGAAAAGCGGCGCCATCTTTAATTGATTAATCAGTATGAATCCCTGTTCTCCTGAGCAGATTGTTTCCCCTCCGCTGACTCCATGTGTCGAGAATGTAAAAGAGTTCGTAGTTCGAATCCTCGTCACCAAAGACAAACGCTCCCAGACGTTCATCGAGTCGTTCTTCTTTTCGTTCGGTGGATATTTGCACGTAGTGAGATTATTATTCACTGTGATCCACGAGGTTTACAACCAGGACACGAAGTGAATCATGTGGTGAGCAGTGTGTTTAACTAACAAAGTGGGGACCACACACACTTAAAAGTGAGTTTGTGTTGTTACCTGAACTTGTTGTTAGCGTGCACTTATTGTGAGTCTCAGAAGAACGATGTTAAACCAGCTACACCCACCGACTTAATTGAACCCACCTACTGTGCAGCGGTTGAAGCTGGTGATTTGTGTGATGGATAATGTCGACAGGCTTTTTCCCCTCATCTCTCCATCCACCCCCCCCCCCCCCCCTCCTTCACTGTGTGTGGCTTAAATTACAAAGCTTTCACTCAGAAGTGACTCACGTCCAGAGAATGCAATTCTTTCTCTCCCCTTGTTTTTTCTCCATCTGTCATAATGCCTCTCAATCACAGTCTCCCTCGGTTTCTTAAGATCTAAACCCATTCCTGTCTTTTCTCCTCCTGCGTTCCCAAGGCCGCGTCGCTCTCTCCTGTGCTCTTTGTGTTTTTCACATGATGGAATAAAGCAGCTTCTCCTCCCGAGGATCACACCTCACTGTCGCTGTGTTGCTCGCATGTTACAGCAGCGACAGCCTCACAGACCTCATCGTTCCTTCTCCACAGACTTTCACCAGAAAGCCTCAGATGCGAGTCCAGAAGGGGACGGTGTTGAGAGACATGGGGGGGGGGGGGGGGACAGGGACAGAAGCGTCGAGGTAAAGAACGAGGGAGGAATCGGAGCAGGAGGGAGATGGATAGACGTGAGAGGAGCGGCTGGAGAGAGGGAGAGAAAAGAGAGGGACAATTAGTCATCGATTTCAAAGACAGCATATAATAAAACATTTCCCCCCCTAGGTAAACCTGCTGAATGCAAACACGAATTAGCCGCCCACGCTAACTCAGTGAATAAGGCTAAAAGAATGCACGGCAGCCCACTCATCCAACGCCACAGAGCCACTCTCCCCCCCCCCTCGCTCATTCTCTCCCTCCTCTCTCCGCCGACACATCTTATAATGGCTTTCACCTCCACCACTCCAACACGCGGAAAAAAACAAAAAAACATGTTCATTTGAAAGTAAAATTGAAAACATTGTTTCAAAAGCGTCCACGTCTGAACACTGTCAGTTTTAAAGATTTCTCCTTTTCATTGTCAAACGGCGGCACAATACCGAGGGGGCGTGACAACCTGGTGAAAAGCTCTGTCGGTTTTCAATCTGATGAAAAGCATCGTGTTTAATGGGGATACAAGGATGTGCTAATGGTGGTGGGAGAGAAAGCCCCTCCCCCCCCCCGCTCCAACCCCCAAATAAATAAAAGATGCGTTGACAGCAAAGGCCGCTAATGCTACACCGCCATAGAAAATTAGGATGAAAATAAAAGTTGCGCAGGAGAAATGCACAGCGGCGAGGGCGAGGCACAATTAAGAGAATGAAAGGAACGAGGCCGAGCGGTGAAAGGATCGACGGGGCTGATGTGCAGGAACAAACGTAAGTGAGCGAACGGTAGAGACGATGGGCAGGACCTGTTGCGTCCATGTTGCCTGCGACGAATCCACAGCTGAACCCAAACACAAAAGGGAAAAGCACAGGTACGTCTCGTGGGCACTTACCGGTTCTCACCTGAATCCGTCCCGGCCGTTACCCGAGCAACAAGCGACATTTCAAGGGCTTTTGTGCGGCACTGGTCGCCCGCTGATTACTTCTTTATCAAACGTGCATTTGTCTCTCTCTCTCACTCGCTCTCGCTCTAACACACGCTCACTCATAAAGTCATTGTCATCTGACAATCAGCAAACGGTTCTGGGGGGGGTGGGGGGTGGGGGGGTGTTGGTGGTGGGGGTGGGGGGGGGGGGGGTGGTGAGAACAAAAGAGCAAGAAATTCAAAGGCAGAATTTCCCAAAACCACTTGGGCGTTTTACAGTGTGTCAGAAACATCCGAATCTGACAGAGGTTAAATAAATGAGGGTTTTTTGTACTTTGTGTTACTGAGAATCTCAGCAGCAGAACGACGGGGCGATGTGATCTCTGCGGTGACCCAGAGTCCCAACATGTACGACTGCATATATATACGTCTGACTCACAACACGAAGTCTCTCTCTCTCTCTTTTGGTCATACACTCACTACCTCTCTCACGCACACACACACATGGACACACACACACTCACAGACACACACAGAGACACACAAACCACAGTGAGTCAGGGACAAACCACAGTCAGCCATCGTTCAAACCTTTCACTGAGGGGAAACACGATGACATCAGATGTGACCTTAAACATGCTGATGAGCTCTGCACGCACACACACACACACACACACACACACGCACACACACGCACACACACACACACACACACACACACAACTGTATTGTTATTATTGTACATGCAGCTTTAAGTTGAACATTGAGTCCGAGTGACTGGAAACCTGCTCTGAGTTTGCCCGTGAGAATCTTCCCCTGCTCCTCCAACGTGAAGCAGCTTCTCTGAGACCGTTCAATGTGCTCACTTTCCGTTTCTCTCGAACTCGCAGACTGGTGTTTTCGAGGAAGCTAATCAGCATCTCCTGCATTAGTCACCTCCTCACCCTCTCCATCCCGCTCCCTGCCTCCTGCCTCCTGGTAGCGCTGCCACTGTTTGGCTGCCTAAGTGTCCTTTTGACTGTCATCTTGTCTGGGACTCGATACACTTCTCCCTCCTCCGCATTCTCTGCCTTAATGCGTATGAGTCAGGGTCTTAAGCACCGGTTTTACACTGCTAAGTGTTTTTGGAGGGCTCTGCGGGTGTGTGTGTGTGTGTTTGTGCGCTTGTGTTTTGCATGCAGTTAAGTGTGTACGCGCAATTCTGCTAATGCCAATAGGTGCCATTTTCTTCAGACTACTTATTTAGAATTAAATGTCAGAGCGATTACCTGCGTCTGTGACTCACCTCTCAGCCAGGTGCTCTCTGTCTGCGCCCACATGCAACCTGCACACCAGGAATCCACAGTATGCAGATCCTCGTGCACACACACACACACACACACACGTCTGACACATGGCAAAAGAATGGGACATACCCTATGGCCAAACTGCTCGCCCACAGATATACCTGACATACCACAAATGAATTGCAGATCTCATCACTCCGTACGGAACAACCGCTCTGCTTCCTCGAGTTCAGACTCATCCCCTCGGCTCCGTCGCTCTGGTTTAACCCTTTCTCCCACTGAGCCTCGGATCTGTCAGGTTTAACGCTTCCTCCTCAGCGCCGCCGTCTTCCCCCGTCCGGGTTTTATGAAGTTCAGCCGCTGAACGAACATAAAGTCGAGATGTTTTGAAGAAAAAGGTGCGCGAGCCAAACAGATACTTGTATGTAGTTGATTTTTAATGTTATTCATTTTAAGTTAATCTCTTTTGAAGGTGGTTGTGTAGAACACAGGTGGATACACATGGTGTTTGTGGAAATCAGAGAGGTCTGCAAACCCATGTACTTATATATTTATTATATTATAACGTGTAAGAACTTGTCGTAATGTGTAGTTAGTCATGAAAGGGAAGGTGACAGCTGTCAATCATGACGTCGCTTTGATCACTGAATACTGGATGTTCCTTTAAGTTTATGATTTGAAGTTCTTCTTTTGTAGTGTTTGTTGTTGCACACTTTGGTGCTCGACACTTTTAAAGTCAATTATTTACTTATTTATCATTTCCTGATAAAATAAAAGAAGTAAAGAAGTTTTGTTCTTCTTTTTAATTCAGTGGAATTTTGATTCAAAACTGAGATACAGAAGTGGTGTGTTTGTTTTATTAGTTTCCCTTCATCATCATCATCATCATCTGTCTCCATCTACAAACAGAGACAACATGAGCTGCAGCAGCCCTGCTCGGACACATCACCCCCCCCCCCCCCTCATCCAGGGGACAGAGGTATGTCACATGCCCATCCTCAGCATCCCCCCCCCTCCCCTGCCTCCTCAGCCCGGCTGCCCACGCTCTGGATCAAAGGCCTCGGGCTCGTCAATCCAGTCGTCTTTAAAAGAACATTTCACAGTTTCCCTGAGCTTTTGTTTTCCGTCTGAGCCTGAGCTCCATTCTCCACGTTCGATATCGTCCCTCGTACGTGTCACAGGCCGCATTCGCACGAGAACGACTCTGTCAAATATCTGCCTATCAATGGTTGTCCTGGTGTCAGGTGGCGTCAGCGGCGTCCGGTGCAGATCGGATGTGTGGAAGCTGAGAGACGATGTGAGATCATGGACGTTTTGGACGCACAAATGAGGCAGAAATAAACCTCCATTATTACACGACACATCATTGACTTCACGTCTCGGCGTGAGACAGCACACGCCTCAGTCTTCATGTCTCCTTTTGTCCTTTTCAATCCACAGAAAGTAGATTGTGATTTTTACAAAGATCCAGAAGAAAAGACGACTGGAAGCTGGAACCTCTGAGGATCAGATTGGATCAATTAGTTGATTCATTAATCGTTGCTGCTCTTCAAGTTCCATTAAAGCTGCATTAATATTCCAGGGATGTGTGAATATTAATGATTGTGAACTATAGGAGGTGAACAAACTGCTAACCCTAACCCCTCCACAGGTCTTTATTATTATTATTATTATTATTATTATTATTATGAATTAGTTAGTAGTAGTAGTAATCCTAACCCTAATCTCTCCGATGTGGATCTAACAGGCTCATGTTCTCGGAGCGTGGGGGGGGTCTCAGCATGAAGAGTCATTATGAGGAACAAATTAAATCCGTCAGAAAGAGAAATCTCCAGTTAAAGACATAAACCAGCGTTCGTGCTCGTCGTGCTCTGCTGCCGCTGCTCGCTCATGATCATCTCCTGAAACACTACCAGAGGTTTCATCAGTAAATGTGAGACTTCATAACATTTTGTACCAACAGGAAACGATGCAAGGCCTGATGGGAATCAAGCTGTGACTGAAGAACACTACCCGCTGCTCGCTGTCAGTTTTTAAAACATAACAAAAAGCTGGTGGGAGATGTGTTTCTTGGTGGTTTCTTTTTCCTGTGAAGCGCTGGGTCGTGCACGGATCCCCCCCGTCAGCGTCGACCTGCTGAAAACAAGGTACGATTTTGCCCTGAGAGGATCGATCCCCCCCGCCTACGCCTCTTTCCTCCTCAGCCAGAAAGCGAGCGGTGCCCAGGAAGTGATATCAACGTATTTTCACATCCAGAACAGATTTCAGACACGCAGCAGGTTCCGCTTCGATATGTGTGTGATGGTCGGTTTCTGAGCTGCACTGATTTGTGTTGGAAAAAGAAACTGTTTCCTATTTATGTGTTTTAATTATTAAAGCATAAAAACTGCTCATCGCTGCTGTCGGCGTTCATCTCTGAAGACTGAGGGTGATTTGTGAAATGAGAGTTTGAAGGGTCCTTCATTGAAGGGCAGCAGCAGCAGCAGCAGCAGCAGCAGCAGCAGCACTCGAGCGGCACAGCGAGGTGTGATTACTGCGGAGCTGAGCAGTGGAAGGAGAATACAACAAAAGATTCACAAATACATGCTACTGGAGGCTCTGTCAAGAAGCTACTGCACACTCCTACACAGCGCCGCCCACACACAACCACACTACACAATAATGTGTATGCACACATTCAGATGGTGGCACACAAAAAGAGACGGCTACACGCACACGCACACAAACAAACACACGCCCGTGCTCGAACCAGCACATGCACGTACACAAAAACAATGGCCCAGAGGTTCTTTTGAAATGTGTGATTTCTTCCTTCTCTTCAGCAGAACCATATGGGGAATGGGAAGAGAAAAAGTGCAGCAAAGGTGCAGGTTATCTTCATATTTATTCATCAAGGTTCATGTGAGTCCCTGCAGACAGCGAGCATGAGAACATCAGATGGTGGGCAGGATCCGCCTGCTATTCTCAGCTACAGGCTTCTCAGTGCCCGAGGTGCCGAGGTCCCAAAGGCTGCTTCAGATCCACCGTGAGAGAAGCCTTTTCCCCGGGACCGGGAAAAAAACACATCTAAAGTGGTGTGGGACGTCGGGGATTTGTAGATCGAGCTGCATCGATCATATCATGTGCATCACAAAGCAGGAACATTTAGCTCCGTGGGTTTGAGTCCACTAACGTTCAGGGCGTGGGGATCAGTGCTGGGATCCCCCCCCCCCCCCGCCTCGTACCCTCCATCCAGAACTCATCCAGCATCATTAATACTTAATTTCATTTGTGAGAAACTTTTGCAAAAGAAGACAGTGCACCTTCTAAATATGTGCAGGGTTTTCTTTTGCCCAAATACACGTGTATGTTAATTATGTGTGTGTGTGTGGGTGTGTGTGTGTGCGTGTGTGTGTGTGTGTGTGCGTGCGTGTGTGTGTGTGTGTGTGTGTGTGTGGGACCGAGGAGCAGAGGCTGGGGTGAAGTCTGCGTTCAGCAGCCTGAGTGGATGGATGGAGAACATCCGCGTTAGTCGTGACTGCTCAGGCGTCTGTAGGAGGATCTGACTAGCACTCGCTGCTCCCTTATATAACACAGCTCACTGAGCGCTGATTATAAGGCCACAGGTCAACTCTCTCAACACCTCTGCAATAACGTGTGTGTGTGTGTCTGTGTGTGTGTGTGTGTGTGTGTCTGTGTGTGTTTGTGTGTGTCTGTGTGTGTTTGTGTGTGAGTTGGCCATGATTTAAGGTTATACGATTTTAGTGTGGGTGTAGCCAGTTTATAAGCAAACAGCGATTACATATGTGGACGCTTTGTATCTTCAAAACAACGCAAATTAACATGACCAGAAATATGTTAACCACATTCTCTGCCCCATATTTTTATTCAGAGGTTTTTTTTGATTATTTATATAAAACATTTTTTCAAGATTATCGAATGTCGATGCACAAAATCCTTCACGTTTGTCATTGGTTTGTTTGTTTGTGAGCAAAATCAATAAATAATAAATAGATAAAACACATACTGTACAGATTTTCATGAAATTTGGTGGAATATATTATGATAATAATGGATTTTTACTGTTGAAGTTTTTAAAGAGATTTAGTAATTTCAATGAGAATAATCTGATTAAATAAAGACAAACAAATAATAGTGATGAAATGATGATAGACTTTATTTATATTGCATCTATTCAGAATAGATTGATGTGTTTTTTTCTGTATATCGTCTTTTGGACATTGACGATTTTTTCATTCCTACAGAAATATTGTTCTATTTTCTTCACTTTGGCGATTGAATTATTTTGAAACCTGTGTTTTTAATCACTTATTGGATAAAATGACAGAATGTCTGAATATGTTTCCTCTGGGCTTGTTGCTCTCCTTCCCTCAATCAGCAGCAGATAAACAAGCTGGACTGAGTCTGAACGGAGACTGAATAAAATGAAAAGCGTCGGTCGAGAGGACGAGTGACGGGGGAACGTACAGGTTTGATTTTTACCATCCTCACGTCACCTTCTCTCTCTCAGTGTCTCGTTCTGCTGGTTTCACGCTGGTTTTCACAGTGAATGTGCGTCCAGATGGAGAGTGTACCGGCTCTCAGACGGCCTTCTGTCCCATCGTCCCCCGTACACCTCCGTCTTTCACCCGGCTGCAAACACACTCTCTCTCTTCTTTCTCTCACGCACTCACACGGACAGACATGACAGGACAAACATTTTGCTTTCTTATCCATCAATCACAGAGTCGCCACCTTCGAGCTCCGAGCTTCGGCTGCAGCACATTACGTAAAGTGTATATGAACATACACAGGGTTTTTCATTTATGAGCACGTTAATATAATTAATATGATGTGTTATAGCTTAGTTTGTCATATTTTGTGTCCGTCTATGTTTGTTGTGTTAAGTGTAACTTTCCTTTTTATATTTGCACATGGAGTTCGGAGAAACACAGATTCTTTCTGCTGTGCACATCTCGTTGTCTGAATGACAATAAAGTTCACCTTGACCTTGACTTTGACAAACCTGTGTTGATTCTTTTCCTTTTGAATGCAATCATTGTATTTCTTGTTGCCAGCATTGTTGCTCTAAAGCGGAATCGTGTCTTTATTGAGTTATTATATTAACTATATTATTATATTTACAGGTTTCAGCAGAGGGAACATTTCTGCTTTCTCCAGCGATGAGTCGGCCTCGGAGTTGAAAACCATCTTTAGCTTTTCAGGGTCTTAATTTGAAAGCACATACAGACGGTAAGTTAATTCAAATCCCCCGGCAGGAAACACTGGATGCAAAATGTTCTTTTAAAAAGAGCCATTAAAGTGGACGTGCGTGTCGGCCACGGTGCACATGGCTTCGTGGCCAAGGCTACCCCAGCGATGAAGAGGCAAAGGAGAGGGAGGGAGATTTGCTCTCATAAAGGCTTTCGATTACAGTGGGCTGTGATTGTGAGTCGGAGGGGAGGGTAAATCCAGACGTATTCAGGGAGGTCAGGCGGGTCAAATTCCTCAGGAAGAGAATGTGGAGACGAAGGCAGAAACATGGGAACTCAGGAACCCACCCTGCAGCTCTTGCTGCACCCAGCGTTAACTGTTGCTTGGAAACCAAACAGCGCTCCTCACTTTTCTCCTCCCATCCTTTCTTTTCTGGCTCCTAAACCTGAAATTTTCATTATGCTTTGCTGTTGAGAGGAACGGCATTGAACTCTCGAGGTGAATTGGTCTGTATTCAGGTACAACAGCGGCAGCTCCAACAATCGTGCACTGATTGTGGACACTCTGCAAAAATGACAGGACTGAAACGCAGGGTGTGGTTGGAAAAGGAGGGAGTTGTGTGTGTGTGCAGCAGAGATAAAGATAAGGAGAAGGAGGAATGAATAGATTTGGAGAAGAGGGGATTCCTCCTCTCTGAGCTCTGGTTTCCTCTGGTCCTCAGAAAGCTTTCCACAGTTAACGCAGGAACACAACGTGAATCAGTCGGTCGTCGTCTCAGCATGTTTCTGAGATTTTTTCCTTTAAAACCAGTCGACGTGACATGGTCCGAACATCTCGAAGCTGTGGTTTACCTTCAGTGAACAGGTTTTCAGTGTCGTGTCCGTCTCCTATCATGAAAACTGACTCAGGGAAGTGATGCTCGTTCTGCTTGATGCCGTTTTTATTAGTAAAATGTCAGGGGAGCTCAAATCGAAGTTTTGTGGAGGAATATTTCAGCAGCAGAAGGTCAAGCTCCTCTCAAACGTTCTTACAGCTACAGATGGAATTACGTAACGTTACGTAATCGTAAAAACAAAATCGAAAAGGGATTTGAAACTAAAAACCTCCAAAAGCTCGAACTCACTAAATTTGCTCCACATTTAAAAGACGGCATGTTGGTGTGTTTTCTCTCTTTGATGCGAAGTGGAGAGGACGGAGGGAGGAGGAGGAGGAGGAGAGCAACGGGACGGGGAAGGGAGGACGAGGGTGGAGGAAGACGTAGGTGTAGCAGCAGCTGGGGAGAGGAGGCAGAACTGACACACAAAGGTGGACGATGCCTCATTTCCAGGGAGAAGTCGTCTCAGGAGTCCGCTGCCTCCTCCGTGCTCGTCCAGAGCGGCTGAACCCTGAAGCATCTGGCCGCCGAGGCAGGGATTTCTCTGCCTGTTATCTGTGTTGACTCACAGAAAACACACAGGTGAGATACAAGGTTAAGTACATGGGGAGGAGGAGAAGAATCCAACATTGTACTGTGTAATATGTAGCCCTGGGGATGTGTGTGTGTGTGTGTGGTTGTGTGTGGTTGTGTGTGGTTGTGCATCAACAGTTGATCAGAGGACGTGTTTTTCTCCTGATGGGAACAAAAGAACAGTTTTATCCCCCGAACTCCCACAATCTTACCTGTGTTTACGTCTTTCTTCATATTTTTATAAATGATCAGTGGAGGAGAAATTAGGGAAAACGAAGGACGGTTTTCAAGATGTATTTTAAAAAATGAGCTGTTTTCATCTGAAGAACTGAGCTCACATCGTATGAGTCCATCACAGGAAGGTAGAAAAACAGCCAAAGAGCCCGGGGAGTGTTTCAGGGTTCATGCATTTAATATTACTTTCTCTTCTCTCCTCTCTTTGTCCACACAGACACATGGACAGCGTCCTTGGGTCTCTTGAAAGGCGCTAAGTAAATTCAAGCTGTTCTAAATGATGAACGTTCAGTCACAGGTGAAGTAATAATCTGCATGAGACATTGGAACTTGATGCAAAAGTGTCACAAATCCGTCCTGCATCAAATCAAGAGAACCAGCCTGGACCCTGCAACCGGCTTGTCTACACAAAGTGGAGCCGCCATTTTATCTGCTGTTCATGCTGGTGCATGTAGAGAAAAAAGGTCTGAGGACTTAACGGCATCTCTACATTTCCCCTCGCCGCAAAGCTCTGCACGAAATGAGCTGGTTCCCGTCCAGTCGTCCCAACACATGAGAAGGTGAAAGTGTTTGTAGCTGGCATCAGTCAAACTGAGGCCAAAAGGTCTGACGACATCGAGATGGGGACAGAACTGTTTTAATCACGAAAATGTCCCTCGTCCTCGAAACAAGTCGAAGTGTTTAGGTGACAGAAACAGTTTGTCTCATATACAATCACAGTTTGAGGCAGAAATCATCGTGTGATTTTCTGTTGTGGGAAGAAACAACTGTGGGTGTAGCACCCCCCAGATTCTGATGTTGTAAAGTTGAATGGACAAGTACAGAGACGGAGAAGCATCGAGAGAGTTAAAGGAAAACACGAATACAAAAGAAGCGTTTGTGTAAGATTCCTGTGGACGAGGTGTTTGACTCTGTCTGGAGCTCGTCTCCACACAGGAGCAGGGATCACTCTCTGTCTTCTCCGCAGCGGAGGTGCTCAGGGAGAAGGTTTCTCGGCCGCTCGTCACTCGTCAGGGTAATAATTGTCCATTTATGGCTTCGGGGGAAAGAAAAGGGAGAAGATCTGGAGATGAGATGAGATGTTGCACCTGAGATTCTTCACTCGCTCTCTTCTCCCTTTGCAATGATAGTTTTCTCTGAAGTGAGAAATACACTCAGATCTGAGGCAGTAATATCTCATAAGTCATGTGGTGAAGAAGAAAATACGTTTTCATTCTCTTGTTGGAGATTTGCAGAAATGACTGAGCTTAGGTTTCAAACCCTGAATCTGTGCAGTCAAATGGTGGAGGGTAAAAACTGAATAGATGAATAGTTTAGTCTCAGCCTGTCACTCAGCCCACAGACGGTCCTGATGATGTGGTCCGCTCCTGTTTGACAGATCTGTCTGATCAGCAAGTCAACCACAGGCCCAAATTGGTTTAGTGCCGTATTGAGTCTTTTCCACATGATCCACCAGGACCACACATCCACTTCAGACTTCACCTAGAGAACAGCTTGTTTGTTCAAAATGACCCACGTTGGTTTTGGGATATTTGGGCCACTTGAGGCTCAACACCTTCTTTTGTCCGGGCCTCATGAACCAGAACCTCTGCATCACTGCCTGAAGTGGCCGACATCCGTCTGCTCTCTGGGAACGTTTGAATCACAGAATCACAGAATCGCTCGCTGCTCGGACTCAGAGTCTAACGCCGGTGGTTTGGACCAATCAGCATCCACTGAGGGAGGAGCTTCTGGCAGCTTCAGACGTGTCGCAGGTGTGACGACACGCAGACGCTGCTCAGCTGCATCAGAAACTTCATATTTGTCCGAGGAGCTAACGACACTGAAACCTTCTCTGGATGGAAACGATGCTCGTCTCCCAACTGGCTCCAGAGAGACGGGGACAGACAGATGGTTCGTCCAAGTATCTTCTGGAAGCGCCCGGTCTTCTCCAAACAGTTTCCAATGAAGCCTTCCCAGATGGTTTCTGGGTAACAAACCATCTGGTGCGTCAGGTTAGGACCAGTTAATACGACAATGTGAAATCCCCTGGTCCAGACTCACTGTCCTCGGAGCTTCCTGTTCATCTCCAGCTGCAGACAAAGGGTCTCACAGACAGAGCGTTCAAGGTAAATTGAATTAAAGGTGTAAATCCTCCCAAGATGCATTGATGAGTGATTGTGATCAGATCAAACAACCGAAGAATAATTATTATTATGACTTTCTGAGAGTAACTAACAATATTAAGTTCTTCTTTCTATCTCAGGTTAATGCAGTTTGAGTTTTAAATCCAAGGATTATTAAAATCTGAAGTGGTAGTGGGACCTGATGGGACCTGATGGGACCTGATGGGACCTGATGGGACTTGATGGGACTTGATGGGACCTGATGGGACCTGATGGGACTTGATGGGACTTGATGGGACCTGATGGGACCTGATGGGACCTGATGGGAGTTCTGTGGTGGTTTATCAGTTACTGTTGAAGAGACAGTTGCGTCTTGGCTCCAGATAAAAAAACTGTTGCATCCTGGGCAGCTGTCAGGACGCAGGTCGGGGGAATTCCAACAACAGCAACACAAACACACCTGTCCACCTGCACACATGCACTCGTGTGTTTGTTTGACTCACACACAGAAACACGTTCGCACAAAGGACGACACACACACTGTGATGGGTCATGTGACGGGACAGGTGAGGTCTGAATGAGCCACACTCAGACAGGATGGAAAATACAACACAAACACAAGAGTTGATCAAATGAAATGTTCTAAATATCCGATATTTCAATGACGTCTGCATCTTGTTAAATGTCCACATGTTCTCCACCTTCATGATCCGTCAAAACCAAGCTTCTAAACACAATAATATTAATGCTTACAGTTTTTATTATTGAGTTTGAACATGTTGGGAACATTTTTGGATACTGTCGGTAAACACGTCAACAACATATAAAACATATGTTTAGTTGTTTTTACACATTTTTATGAACATATTTTAACGTTAAATGTAAAAAAAGGAGCGTTTGGGGAAGAAATGCATCAAACCACGTCGGGTTTTAATGAAAAAAGTTTCTTGATTCATGAGACACCAGCAGAGAGTCCCTGAGACAGCCAAGAAACTGAGGGGACTTCCCTGTCTGAGGTGAAGGGAAATCACACACACACACACGTACACACACACGCACACACACGCACGTGCACACACAAATGTTATTTTCGATGTTCTTCTCATATTCAGAATTCATTTTCCCCGTCACTGTCACGGCTGGTTATAGATGAATAAGTGTCGGATACATGGTTGTTACATTCATACGGTGGATATAAGGTTATGTGTCTGTGTGTATGTGTGTGTGTGTGTGTGTGTGTGTGTGTGTGTGTGTGTGTTTGCTCTGGGTGGGAGAAGACGTTGACGTTTGTGGTTTCCTGTCAGTGACAAGTTTCTGGGACCACCCTACTCTCGGAAGAGGAGGTGTGTGTGTGTGTGTGTGTGTGTGTGTCTGTGTGTGTGTGTGTGTGTCTCCTGATAATAAAGTACACACTCTGCTGCTTCCTCTCATTACACCTCCATGTGGAATCATTGCCAGTTTTCTGTTTGCCTCTGACTTGTAACATTTCCACTCAAGGAGCTGCACAGTAGAATATTGATCTGTGGCTCCGTCTCTGCTGAACGTTCTTCAAACACACTCAAGGTCATTTTAATTTGCAAAGTTTCCAAACGTATTAAATATGAAAACTTTTCCCTCAATGTAAATGTAAAGATCATCTCGAATATTTAATCTCATGTCAAAGGATAAAAACACATTATTACAAACGCTGATTTGGCTTCTTCATCACCATGATGCATTATTGCTTGTACATGTGTTGCATCAGATACATAAAGCATATGGGGGGGGGGTCAAGGTTAATATGATACAGCTGAAAGATAAATCTGTTACTGAACATAAATCCTCTCTGACAAATACAGATTCAAAATCATTATCCACTTCTGCACCAACTTTCACCTCCTCATAGAAATTAGCTCTGAACACATTTTTAAATAAAGATTTCCAAGCAGAACGTGATGATTCTTCTCTGACACACATCACCTCCTTTCACCAGGTTTACTGAGGATCCAAACTCTGAACATGTTAATAACACAGACTAATAAACACAGATGCAAACACAACAATATAAGCCTCGTGTATCTTTAATGAACAAATAGAAATTCGGTCTGAAAAGGCTTTTTATTTTAAGAAACTAAAAGGGAGTTTTTAATGTTCACTAAAAGGTATTTTAGCATTTACTATTCATGTACTAAACAAGTTATAAATTATTATAACTTATTTACTTTTTAACCTTTTATTTAATTCCATTCTTGCACTACTCTCAGTTATTATCTGGTTGTGATAAATGTTCTTTACAGATAAATGTGAATATTTAATTAGGTCGATGCTTCACAGTCACTTGGGTACGTTTCACTTTTAGGGAAATTCTCTCTTGGGTTTTTCTTCACTCTGTCGATTACTGACATTAAAACGATGCAGGAAATTAACATTCTGTGTCATTTACTGTCCGCAGCACTTTCCCACAGACCATACTTTCATCAAACATCTCGTCTGTGCGACACCTCGGCACCAACGGGCAGAAGAACCACAGAAACCCTCAGAGAAACCAGTATCTGATTTCTCTGAAGAAGAAGAAGAAGAAGAAGGTGAAGAACAAGAAGGTGAAGAACAAGAAGGTGAAGAAGAAGAAGAAGAAGAAGAAGAAGAAGAAGAAGAAGAAGAAGAACAAGAACAAGAACAAGAACAAGATTATTTTCCGTAGAAGATAAACTGAGAATCCTCGTGTCAGACGATGCAGATTCTTCTCCCTTTATTCTTTGTGCATAACGACGAGGGAGGAGAAATAATCATGATTAACACACAAAACTAGTGCAGAGGAAAATAAAGATAAAATCTGATGCTGACATGAAAGAAACTCAGTAAATGTGCTCAGAAAAAGTCCTGATGAGACAGTTGAGACAAAATGAGGCTGTGCTGAGTTTTTAATTTCATTTTTAATTTTATAACGATTCAAGTGGTGAAACCTGATTATTTTATATTCTACTATTGACGTTTTTTATTTCCCACAATTATTCATCTCACATTTTTATCTCGTCCATGTGCAAAAAGGAAATAAAAGACAATCGTCTATTTGAATTAAACAGAAGCGGACGACACGATATTAAATTTCGAGTTCTCTTCTGATTGTTAAATTCTCAGTGTAACTTGTAACACAACTGGCAGAGAAGCGTTTGGACCCTTTCGCTGAAACTCACGTTATTTAACAGATAAATTCACGGAGGCAGCTTGGCTGGACGACTGCCTCTCCCTCCACTCGACTGTCTTACTCTCCCACTGAGTGAATTCATGCTCCCATGTGTTTGGACGGCGCTCAAGCTCAGCCACTGACACGCTCCCGCCGCCAAGACACGAGCATCTCTGATAACCAGATGATTGTTAATATGTGGGGAAGGAATTAGCATAGACAGACAATTCTATTAATTCTCCTTCGCTGCAGCTTCAGACTTTAGACAAAGAGAAAATGTTCACGTCCAAACGATTTCAAGGATTTTTAGTGTTTGCTGGAGTTTATTCCGACTGTCAGCGACAACACAACACAACACACAACACACAACACACAACACACAACACACAACACACAACACACAACAGCCTCTCAATGGAAGAAAAACAGAGAGTTTGCATCGAGGAGGATGGAGAGAGAGTGAAGAAAGAGAACAAGGACAAACTGAGCGAAGGAGAGAGAGAGAGAGAGACAGAGAGAGAGAGAGGTGCGAGGCTTCATCATTGTTCGCCCACACATATTCCATCCACTTCTCCATCACTCCATTACCTCCATGTAAATGACAGCTCTCTGTGTCCCGCTGAGGGGAGAAAAAGGCCTATTAACACCACAGCAGTGAGAGCCCGAGCTCTGCTCAGCCCACGCAGAGTGGTCCTCCTTCACCCTCACTCTCCCACGCACACACACACACACACACACACACACACACACACGCACACACACATGCACAGCTGGCTGGGGTGAAGCAGGGCGGATGCAGAGAGGAGGTGGGCAACGCAGGATGGTCATTCAGCAGAAAGGCTGTTCCCGAAGAGTTTCTATTGCGCCGCACAAAAGCAAAGATGAAATCACTTGATTGTTGGCGGGGGTGGGAGCCGACAGGCAGCAGTGCCTTGTGGGTACATTAACTGTGAGGAATCAACCTGCTCACTTTCTATCCGTCCTCACAGAGAACGCCGTGGAGGACGGAGAGGTGTGTCTGTTATTATGTGACATTACCGGAGGACGTTTCCTCTGTCGAGACGTCACATCGGCCACAATTTGTGTCAAGGCAGGAAAAACCTGTTTTCTTACAAACGTACACATTCACATGTCAGAGCGCCCAGATGCCCCGTCCACTTCCCTCCCATAACATTATGGAGCCGGTGGAAACATGGGATAATATTTGGAGGGGGATGGAAAAGACAACGACAGATTACGGACTCAGACCACTGAGCTGCATGAGGCTGCTGCTGGAACTTCTGATTGAACACGTCAACACACGTGTTTTCTATGTTTCTCTGTCTCCAGTGGACGGAAACCGTCGGATCGCAGGGATTCAGCCAGTCTGTGAACTTTACTGTCCACACGGGGACATTTGTCTCGGGCCCAGAGGTACGTTCGGTTGCTTTATATAAAAAGAATAAAAGAATAAGAGTGTGTGACACAGCAGCAGTAAAGATCCTTTGACCAGGTTGTTCTCAAGGCTACGGTCGTACAATACCAAAGCAGAATGTCTCTCAGTGGAGCTCATTCCTCTTCACACTCGGAAACATCGGTCCTCTGAATGTCTCCTATTTTCATCATGAATTAAAAAAAGGTTCGATCTCACAATGAGTTCTTCCCTGAACCAGAAACAAGTCCTTCCACCGAGTGTCGTAGAAATCTCTTCTGCTGTTTGTGTTTAATCTACAAAAGGATGAAAACTGAATATTCTCTGCAGAGGTAAAAAACTGATAAAGAAATACGTGTTTGACGTGTTGATGGAAACAAAGAAATACGGACCCATGACCTTCAAAATAAAAGTGCTGGGACTTTGCAAATTCACTTGATTAAAGGGCATGAAATTATGAATTTTGAAATGCTACTCACAGTAAGTGCTACGTGATTTAGCACATTGGAAAAAGAGGATGATGCTCCTTCTTTTACTGAAAAGAACAAAAGATGAAAACACCACTCATCGTAATTTCACCACAGACAATTGAGCAGCCGTATTTCAGTCAGGAGACTTTTAGAGGAACTAGTGAGAAAGATTGAATTAGAACTAAAAACTATTTATTGTCTGTTAAATAATCTTTGGCTCTTAGGAGTCACCAGGGAGCAGCACTGTGAGGTAGGAGACGTTCTGGTGATGAAGATGAGCGATGAAGCACAGAGCTGAAACGACGATGACGAGCTTCTGGATGAAGCACAGAGCTGATGACCAGGAATCCAGAACTGAGCTTGTTCAGGGTTGAGGTGTGTTAATCTCACACAAAAAACCAGACTAATGTGCAAAGGCTTAAAAGATTAAACTGAAAATTAATGGTGCTCAAAAAAAGGACTTTTAATTTATAAAGTTGGTAGAACAGTGTTTGATTGTTACGCTGTTTTAAACTAGAAGGGCTAATATCTTATATCACCGTGGTAAAGAAAGTGACAAACTAATTCCTGGATCTGCCCGTTTATCTGAATTACTCTCTGAAATGAAATGGCTTCTTCTTTGGATCGTGACTCATCAATGAACCTTCATGGAATCAGTGTTGTTTGAGTTCTGCTGCTGAACGACGGGATGTTAATGTATAATCTGTATGTGAGGGTGAGGTTCAGCTCAGGTGAGCTACTGAACAGGAAGCTGTCAATCGTATTAGTTCAGTTGTACGTGAGACAAACGTGTTTCAGTATCATGGCTTCAGTGACGGGTAGTCGTGACGACGCATAAAACACGAGAGAATATGCGAAATGTGAAACTGAAACATCGAATGAATGAAGCTTCTGTTGGTTTTGATCGAGGAAATGTTTTAATGAACATTTCTGCAAAGTGGCAAATCTGTTCAAACGGAAGATATCTGCAGGTTGTCACTGGGAGCTCCTGGTGAATCAAGCTCCATGAGGAGTTCTGTGTTTCTGTCCTGACAAACTCAAAGGACGTCGATGAGGAAGAGACCGTTTGACTCAGTTACTTTTTCCATATTGAAGCCAAACCTCCGTGTTTCAGCCACAAAGTGTTTTTGTGGCCTGAACCTGACAACATGCGAGACGCAGGACGTGAACTCTGGTGTGTGGAGTCAAAGTCCTGAGCCGTGCTCGCTCGGCTCTGTGTGCTGCAGTGACCAAGCACTTTCTGAACACCGAGCGTTCAACTCAATCTGTGCTGCAATTATTTCTCCTCTTGATTCTGCAAAGACAGTCAGGTGAATTCGAGGTTAGAAATCGTTGCATTTAACTATTTAACTATTTGTAAATGCTTTAATTTAACTGATCCAACAAACAAATAATCCAGATGCACTTCAAAATGAATCTGTATATAAATGTAAAGAGACACTGACTGTGTTGTAACGGCTGCACAGATAAGCTGCGGTCTGTCCAAGGCCGTTTGACGAATTCTCCATCTCCGTCCTTCGGCCTCCGTTTGTTCGTCTCCCGCAGTCTTCGTCTCTCGCTCGTCGGCCTCCTCTCCTCTAGATGAACGGCTTCCATTCGAATCTGTGCAGCGGTTACAAATATACAGATGTGAACTGTAGAGGCTGGATTTCATTATCAAGGCGTATTGTGCCAATGCGGGAAAAAAAAAACACCCAACAACAGGGTATTGTTAACGGACATAAAGGACATTTGCATAAACGTGTGTGTGAATGAGGCAAATATGAGGAGAAAGTGGAGAAATGGAAGTGAATGGCAGGCGAGGAAACAACACACACATTCACATATAAAAGGATACACACACTCACAGACACACACATGCCATGCGGTACGGGGGGAGGAGAGAGACATTCTAGCTCAGACTGCCTCCATGGATCACTCTCACAACTTTACTGAGCGGGTGAGGTGCAGGAGCGAGGGACAGTTTCCTCCTCCAGTGGAGAAGTTTGAGGAGAGAAGAGGACTTGTAGAGCCTGAGAGGGAGGAGGGAGGGAGAGAGAGAGAGAGAGATAGGGAGGGAGAGGGAGTGAGATAGAGAGAGGGAGGGAGAGGGAGTGAGATAGAGAGAGGGCGAGGGAGGGAGGAAGGGGGAGAAAGAGAAGAAGAGAGGCAGAGAGACAGACGGATGGAGGAGAGGCATGCAGCAGCAGCAGAGAGGAAGAGGAGGAGGAGGAGGAGAAACAAAGCCTATTGACTGAGGAAGTGAGCGTGCCATGCGACCATGTGCTCAGGTAGGTCCCGTCTACATCTGCTCTCTCAACACATTCTCACATTTACTGCCTCTCTCTCCTCTCGTCTGTGATAGAACCAGGTGGACGCACTCTCCTCTACTCGGGAGGCGGTTTTTAAACTGTTTTCACTGCTTCTTCACTCACTTCATCTTTAATGCAGAGCTGTTGTTCATGTTTGAGGGTCTGGAAGTTTGGTTTAAATGTCCCTGGATCAGATTGATGCCACAGATGTCGTGAGAATGATTCAGATCTGACTCTTAGTCTGTGAGCGAGTGTGTGTGTGTGTGTCCATGTGGGATATTTGCAGGATCCAGATCTCTTTGTTCCTTCTCTCTTTCTCCTTTTTTCTCTCTGGGGTTGCACACACATCACACACATGCAAACACACACACACACACACACACACACACACACACACACACACACACACACACACACACACACACACACACACACACACACACACACAGTCGAACCAACTCTTGCAGAAAACCAGTTGAAACTTCCCACCTGCAGGAAAGAAATGTCTGGAATGTGATTATCGCGTATTTGTGTTTATTTTATCACTGCGGGTCGCAGAGGAAACCAGATCATGTGCATGCCCTGCACTTAGTGCGTGTGCACGTGTGTGTGTGTGTGTGTGTGTGTACATGCAGAGTATGTGTGTGCTCGGTGGTGGTGGGTGGAGAGGGGATAGGGTGGGAGGGTAAAGAGTGTGAGCTATTTGGCAGTGCACGTGAGTGTGTGGGTGGTTGTGTGGGTGTCAGGGTGAGTGGGTGCAGAGCTCTCTTTGAGTGAGAGCACATGTGACTTGAAGTGTGTGTGGGTGTTGAGTGTGTGTGTGTGTGTAGAAAGGTGAAAAGTATGTGTGTGCAAAGGTGAGGTGATTGTGTGATTCCGAGTCCGACCGAGCACCTTGGCATCAAACGGGGGTGGAAGGAAAAAAACTGGAAAAAAAAAAAACCGACTCCCCCTTCGCGAACCTCTCTGTCTTTCTTTCTGTTGTGTGCTCATTTACACGCATGTACATGCACACACACACACACACACACACACACACACACACACACACACACACACACACACACACACACAGTTCAGGCGCCTGTCAAACCCAGTGCATTCCTGAGTGCTCGAACACACAGAGTCTGAATGGTGGGATGAATGCAGGGAAATTCAGCTGAAACGTGAGGACAAAAGCCAGGGGGACATTTAAGAGGGTTTAACTCTGCAGAACCCTGGGAATCAGGGAGGAAACACACACACACACACACACACACAGATATACACATGCACGCTCACATTAACGCATGCACACGCACACTGAAATGCGAATAACTGAACTCTAAAGTGTGTATACATCCCGACACACACACATATGTGCATACAGCTGCGGCTCTAACAGGCTGTTAGAGCCTGGAACTGAGGGGAATTCCCAGGGAGGAGACAGTGAAAACACACACTACACCTCTGCCTCGACACACACACACACACACACACACACACACACACACACACTGGGCCTGGAACATACCAGCACAGAAACACACTGGTGAAGGTGCTGTGACCTCACTACCACTGTGGGACACCAGTCACTTCAACGGTTTAACCATATTTCTTTGGGTTGAGTTTCTGAAACCACCAGTTGTTCTGAAAGTGACAAACTGTCAGAGCAGGACGGAGCGTCGAGGCTCATCAGTCGACTTCATGAGAAAAAGATCAACCGGCACCGAGTCGTCAAATAGACTCGTGAAAAATGCAAATGGCCAAATCTTGCAAAGAGGATTGGAGGGTTTGAGATAAAGTCTTTTAGCTCTCGAACGCTCTCGAGTGCCACTTTACGAACTGGAGACTGAGCTGAGATTTCCACTCGTGTCTCCAGAGTCGAACTCAGATGATTTCCCTCCAGAGAAACTCTGGTTTTCTGCTCACGAAACGTATGAAACGCAAAGACCTCTGCGAACGGCGAGTCTCGGACTTCAAAGCCGGCTCGGTATCTCCCAGTTGAGATGTCCTCTGGTGTTTGTCGTGTGCGTGGAGGGGCCGGCAGAGGAGGGGTCAGTGGACGCTGCAGGTCAACCTCTGATGTCCTGCTGATGGCGTGCGCATCGGGGAGCTGGTGCGTCTCTGTTGACCTGGAATCGATGTTCCCGACTCGCAGGCAGATCAATACAGATACAGGATGGAAAACATGAAGGGGAAAGACGGTCTGTCTCCGCTCGTCCTGCAGATTGTTCTGGTGATTTGTTCACGTGACGTTCTGAGTTAATGTTGAGTTTCTATGAAATACAATGAAATCCTAGCTTTATTTACAATATATATTATATTTATCCAGTTATTAACCTGGTGTTTGGCTCATGGTGACACAAGAAAATCATCCAAGCGTCGCCTTCCAGCTTATCTGCCTAAAATCTGAGATTCTACAATGACTGAACTTTTAACGGTGAATTTAAAGGTGAAATTGAGAAATTCCAGAAGCCGTTTTTTGGGTGATTTTCATTTCTTCTTATTTCTTGAGTAGAAACGATCGGTCGCAATTCTTTCTCTTTTCAAACGAGCGAGCAAAGGAACGCATTTAATCAAATTCAGCTGAAAAGAGCTCCGTAGACATGAAAGAATAACGCATCAGTCAAGGTGGAATCCTAAATGAAAGCTTCTGATGTCATGTGAAGGGTTAAATTAATTTTGTCACAGTGTGTACACTCACACCAAAAAAAAAGTGTTAATACAAAAATATTTCTGGGAAGTTTACGCAGAAGAAAAACCCATCCTGAGTTCCAGCAACCGAGGTCATAACTGTTCTCATAAGCAGAGAAAGAGTGGGCACAGTAATTTATTCAGGGAATTTTCTCGATATGAAGGCCAGTGGTGCTGCTGGTAATATTGTCTGTGTGGTTCAGAGACCTCCTCGACCTGCGCCAGTGAGAAAACCAGCCGCCGCTCGCTGATTTCCCAGATCTCAGACTGAGAGTGATGATGAGGCGAGAGAGCGAGGAGCATCAGGTGAGCAACACCTCGCGACTTTAACTGGGTTTTTATTTTACAAAATGTAGACGCATAAATTTAAGTGGTGCAATCCCAACGGCAGGTGTATTTCCCCACAGGGACAGAAAGAATGAGTGTCAGGCGAGTCATGATTTTAAAAACGTTTCACAATTGATTCAAAGTGAAAACGTGTAATTTATGCAGGGATTTGCCGCTTTGCTGAGGTAAATTGTTGTAGAAGTGTCTCATCTAAGATTTCTGCTCTTTGGTTAATTTGTGGAGACGCCGCGTTGAGCAAATGGCACAAAAGACAGAAGAAGCTGCGCCGTCTTTAAAAGGTTTTTACCATAATGCCAAATGGTGACATTTCTCACCATCTTAAAAGCTGTGAGGCGTCTGCGAGGATCCGTCTGAACCCGGAGCGATGAACGGAAACGTGCTCTCCATGAAATCCTCAAGAGAAAGGACGCAGACATAATCTGAGTCGCTCTCTGA
>NC_047171.1:1343893-1351393 GCF_009819705.1 Hippoglossus hippoglossus | reverse complement strand
ATTATCTTAAGGTGGATGTTGTTGTATAGGATGGTCTGCGATCGGGTGCATCACCAGAACCTGGCTCCTTGTTTTCTTGCCCTGGTGAGACAGATGGCTGCATCAGACCCATCTGCTGGAGCCACTCGCTCTCTCCCACTGAAGGAAGGAGCTGAGAAAACAGAGCGGCACGCTGCACTTCCACAAACGACACATTCCTCTGTCGCCTGTGCACATACTCACATGCATCCGCCAGAGGTGATGATAGTCGCTGATTGAGTTTGAATGTGTTTCCTCGTGTGGAGCTCGTCCTGATCTGTGTGGAGAAAAAGACACGTTCACTCAAATCACTGCAGGACCAGGATTCACATCTGGATTCTGTAGTGAGACGATCTGGGATCATTCCTCCCGTCCATCACTCATCAATCACATTTCATCTGTATGTAGGTCATATTCACAAATCACAATTTCCCTCAGGACTTAACGACAACTCTTAACCCTCGACTAGAGAGAGAGAGGAAAAACTGAGCAAGAAAACCCTTCAGGGGAAGAAGTGTAGAGAGAGAGAGAGTTAAACAAATACAGGTTCTTGAGAGCTGCGATCAATGGTGAAGTTTTTCATATTTAACTTATATATAATGAATATAATATAATAAATATGTAGTTTATCCTTTGGGAGAGTGTGTTGATTTGTAGGATGTAAAACTGGATTAATCTGGTCAATAGAGTAAAAAACGTCCAGGATTCCATCAACAGTTTTGTGTTTTTTGTCCAGAAAACAAAAGCTGAGGATCCTAAAATATTCACTTCACTGTGACATAAAACAAAATAACAAGCAAACCTTTGTACTGACGATGATGAAGTCAGGTGGACGAATGTTGACTTAAAGTTTGGGTTGGTAATCCTGGATCAGCTGGAGAGACCATACACTGGAAACCCAACTGGTTCATAGTATAATAAAGAAGCTTTTTTAAATGGTCCCTAGTTTTTAGTAGATTTCATTCTAATTTTAATGGCTATGGATTAAAAAGAAGAACGTGGACATATCGTTGGGTTGTGAACACGAGACGACTCTTGTCCCGGACGTGTGAAGCTCATAATATTCACTGTTGATATCAAGATGAATCGCAGTGAGACCGAGCTCGTTCTGACCAGCGGATGTTGAAGTGTGTTCTCAGAGATGGAGGAGCAGCAGCAGGGTTTCTGGGCCGGGCCGCTCGCTCTGATAATGGAAGGTGGTTCTCCAGGAAGCCCAGAGTCCCCCAGTCTGGGGCGTGGGGACTGGAGCCGTGGGGTGGGGGGTGTGGTGGGGAAACGCTGGAGGAAAACTCAGGCGTGTGGAGGCGAGGTGGAGGTGGGGCGGGCGGAGAGGAAGGCAGGCGTGGGGCGGACGAGGAAGTGAGAACAGGAAATGCTGATCAGAGCGTCGGAGGTGGGGGTGGAGGGGGTGGAGGGGGTGGTCACAAGAAGCCTCTCCGCCCTGCGAGCGTCAGAACGAGGGTGTCGCTGCTCAGATGGCCTCCCGCCAGCGGGGGAGCTCACGTGTGACACCGTCATCCTCTCTCTCTCTCTCTCTCTCTCTCTCTCTCTCTCTCTCTCTCTCTCTCTCTCTCTCTCTCTCTCTTACACACACACACACACACTTTCTCCACTCTATGACCCCTCACCGCCTTGGCAGCTCTCAGCTGCTCTGGACCTGCAGCTCAGTCACTGCCGTCACTTATAGCCCACGGTGTGTGGTTGTGGTGGAGAGAGAGAGAGAGAGAGAGAGAGAGAGAGAGAGAGAGAGAGAGAGAGAGAGAGAGAGAGAGAGAGAGGGAGAGAGAGAGAGGAGCTGTGGCTGTTTTTCCTGTGACACCTCTGAAGGGAAGAGGAAGAGGAAAGGAGGGAGGACAGAGAGGAAAGGAGGGAGGACAGAGAGGAAAGGAGGGAGGACAGAGAGGAAAGGAGGGAGGACAGAGAGGAAAGGAGGGAGGACAGAGTCACAGAGACGACAGGATGGAGCAACCTTCCTTTAAAGGAGTCACAGTGATGTCAGACTCTAACAACACACGTCTCATTATTATATCGTACATTTGATTTATTTTACCGTCTCAGGAGCATCAATACGTTTTTTTACTCATATATTTAATTCAGAGATAGTTCTGATCTCTCCTCACTTGTTTTAGTAGTTTAGTTTATTATAGTAATTTATTGTAAATAACTGTAGCTGTACTTAAATACATGAACTTAACAAGGTAACTTTATTTATACTGTGCATGTGAACACAGAAGCAGTAGAATGATTAATGAAACAAATTGAATAATAAGAAATATTTTAAAATGTAGATCAAATGGAGTAAAATACATAAAAGGAAATAAAAATCATTTATTACATTTTTGTTTTTACTTTCATTTATTTAACATCCAAAACATATGATGGGTTTTTATTCTATAGCTCAAACATCATTAATTAAAAGTTAATGGCAGTAAAATTGTCTTAAATTTGTCTGTATTGAACTAAATAAGAAGTTTCAACGTTAAATTAAAGTTTGCAGGAAAAAACATCAGCATTATCAGGACTGTGTGGGTGGTGCTTAATGACATTTGATTGACAGTTGTATCTCACCTTACTGAAATGCACAGTTAATTGTGTTTAAATGGAAAATTACGATTCCTTATAGTTTAATGTTTTTAAACTCTTAAATTTCAGTTGAATGATATAAATACTAGAACAGAGTCAATCTGTCACATCTTCACTTTAATGAACATGGTGCAGATTTGACTTATGAAGCATCGTCATTAATAATTCCTCTTTATGCTTCTTCTTCCATCACTGGAATATCGACACTGTGCTCACAGAGTTACTTGAGATAAAGGACGATGATGCAAAGCTGCTGAAAACAAACTGAAACGTTAAATCATGGCAGCGTTTGTGGAATGTAGTGAAAGCATTTGGACAAAAATATGATAATTAAAAACTGCAATTATCCTTTAACGCCTCTGTTACTAATGTTCACGTGACGACGGCCAGGTCTTTATACCCGTGGAGCAGATGACGTCACAGCAGGAGCATCTGTGTGATGTAATTAGACGCTCGAGCATCAGCAGCATGTAACTCAAGCTGCTCTGGATGTTTCTCTGAGCTCAGAGGTGCTCGTCTGTCACCAGAGCTGCTGAGGTGTCCCTGTGTGTCACTGAGAGTCCAGGGTTATCACAGGGTAACACACACACACACACACACACACACACAGACACACACACGTTACTGCAGGGCACAGGAGAGCAGTGTAGAACTGGACTGAGATAAGACGGAGTCATGCCTCCACAGCGTGACTGTGACATCACAGTTGTATCTGTGTGCTCACTGTCCCCGTGGTTAGACACAGACTCGCCTAATATAGTCAGGGTCGACCATTCCACGCACGCACACACACATTAGACACACACACGCACACGAGACACACACACGCACACGAGACACACACACCTCCTCTCAGGACCGGGGGCCAGGGGGCATCTGCCATGTTTCCACCTCCCGCCCTCGATTGGGTGCAATTTATTTCTTCAGGAGTGTGTGTCTGGGTGTGTCTCACTCTCTTTGTGCGCATGTGTGTGTGTCTGTTTGTCCATGTGCGTGTGTGCATGTGTGTGTGCGTGTGTGTGTGCGTGTGTGTACCATTTTAGTGAATGAAATGACGTCGCTGTTACGTCTGTTCTTGTCCATCAATGGCTGAGAGGTTCAATCTTGGCAGAGACAGGTGCATGTGTGTGTGTGTGTGTGTGTGTGTGTGTGTGTGTGTGTGTGTGTGTGTGTGTGTGTGTGTGTGTGTGTGTGTGTGTGTGTGTGTGTGTGTGTGTGTGTGTGTGTGTGAACTTGTTGGTTTATATTATTATATCATATTGTATTTGTAAATGAAAATTGCAACATGTGGAAAATATCGTTGATGTTAAACAATTTCTTTATTAACTTTTGTAAAATTTGTTGCGACGGAAAAACTTATTTTGAAACATGTTGAATTTAGTTTTGTTAATTTTCGTTCATTTCAGTTAAATCAAAAAAGTATTTTACAAAACAAAACAACACACTAATACATTATATAATATGAACCTGCCCCTTTTTATATTAATAACATGACAGAAATACAGATGACAAACGTCTGGTTAAAAGCCATTTAATAATAATAATAATAATAATAATAATATTAAAGAATAATAATAATAATAATAATAATAATAATAATAATAATAATAATAATAATATAATAATAATAATAATAATAATAATAATAAAATACAGCAGATGCTTCCCTCTCTGGTGTTTGTGGATCCATGTTCTGTGACATGTTGCTGCAGCTGCTCAGAAACATCCCATCAACACCTTTTCCAACACACACACATGAACATTATTCTCTAGAGTTTCACGACACTGTGTTGCTGCTGCTTCACGACTGAAAGACACACATTTTCTTTTTCTCTCTTCGTGGAATTTTAGTTTCTCTGCTCTGTGACATTTAAAAACTTTCCCTCAGTGCGGCTGCTGTCACCGCCCCTCCTCCACGTCTCCGCCGCTATCTCTCCTGACCACGTTTACTTGGGCAGAACTAATGCAGTGAAACTAAGAGAATAATGCGGTGAGAGAAACAGCATTTTGTTTTGCACGCACCATTAAAAACACAAGGGGAGTGTTTATTGCGTTTCTCTAAAAGTCACACAAGTGGTTTCTTCTCTTTTGTCGTCTGATGTCGGTCTTTAAATTTAGCTTCAACGGAAGACGTGTTGCTTTGCAGATGAATGACTGTCAATGATGTGGATGATTAATATCTGGAGAGACGGCGTCTGTGTCGGTGGTTCTGTGCGTCCTCTCCGCTCTCCTGGTGTTTTATGTGTGTGTGTGTGTGTGTGTGTGTGTGTGTGTGTGTGTGTGTGTGTGTGTGTGTGTGTGTCACTCGTAACTCTGGTCAGCCATTAAACTGCCTCTCGAGCCGACCCACCAGAATTCCCAGGCTGCTCGGCTGCCTGAGTTCACACCTTTTTTTTCCACAGGAATCTCAGGAATCCCGAGCTTCCTTTCCACTGCAATCTCCATTGTGTGTGCATGTGTGTGTGCATGTGTGTGTGTGTGAGCGTTACATGAAGGAAAGGCCCCCGCCTGCGCCGTGCGTGTGTGTTGAAACACATCTCCGCCCTTGTATCCACCCAGAGAAAGCGAGCAGGCGGTGCTCAGTTTGTGCCCACAATAGACTGAGTCACATTCTAAAATGGCAAACCTTTCACTTACTGTGAAACTTTATCCTGAGAGACCGACGGAGGCTCACATGATGAGGACGCTGCTTTTTGAAAAACCTCACCAGCTCAAACTAAAGCGTCATCATCCACACCTGAATCGTATTAAATAGTTTTATCATAAAATGTGTGAGCACTTTGATAGTTAGGGAATCATCCATCAGTTCAACTCAACTCAACAAACAATTCAAGTTTCAGTTATGATTTTGATATTTGTTTCCTGGCCGAATGAAGATGAATCCACGAGGTCACACTGCCGCGTCTCTTCATTCCAACATGAAACTTGTTAAGAAAAAAATAATCATTTCTCTCCCAGTGACTCATTGTCTCTGGCTTCCAGAGCAGCTGAATAACAAGATGGAGAATAATCTGTCAGATTGCTGCTCTTGGCAGCGAGCGGCCAAATGAAATGGTTGAACTGAAATAGCTCCAGAATAAAATCTGTTTTCAGAGCAACCTGAAGGAAAAGCACCGCAGAGCGCCGCGTTGTTTCAGAGCATGAAACCAGAGGTGAGAGAGCAGCCGCCCGGCCGACAGGAGGGCGATCCTCCGGTGCGAACGCTCTCTGAGGCTCCTGCAGGTTAACGCCGGCGTTCGTCGGCAGGTCTGGAGTCATTTAGCCGCTCTCGCCCCCTGAGTCATCCCTCGCTGCTGCCGGGGGCTCGGCGGAGCCCATTGAACACAATGAGCAACACACAGAAACACATTGACCGAGCCGACACACGACAGGCTGTGATTCACCTACGCCCACTCACACACCGTCCACACACAGGCAACCACAGAGCTGACGCCCGACATGTCGGAGCTGCTGGCCACAGTGGAAGTTAGTGTCCAGATGTAAACACGGTGGAACACGGACAGAAACAGGAAAAGTGGAGAATCAAACAGATGTTTTAACGACAGTCTCACCGCAAGAGACTCTCAGGGTCTGGAGCTTTCAGTCGTATGCTCTTCATCAGCAGGTAGAATCCAACTTTAGAGACGTCCTCTCCTTGGTTTAAAAATAGTTCTTATTTGTTAACTTTAAACACAGAGGATGGAAATGAGGAAGCTCCAGTTGATTTACACTCGTTTTGTGAGAAGGTTCTCGGTTCTCGGGCTCTTTGCGTGTTCTTCCCGTGTTTGCGTTGGTTTTCTTTGAGGAGAGGAGAAGATCTGGGAGAAGAACCAGATACACACTGAAATTCAATGACTTCAAATTCCTCCTCCGAGTCTGGTGCAAGTCGGTTCGGTGAAATCTTGCGGACAAATAACCACATTGCGTTAATAAAGGGGGGGGGGGGGGGGGGGGTCGTACGTCGAGTCTGAACGTCGTCCTCGAGAACCTGAGGTCATGAGTTGTGACGTGTTTGCTGAGGTTCTTAGAAAACGTGAAGAAGTTCACTTTTCATCGGATTTGAATTAATATATTGTCATTTTAAACGTATAAACTTAGGAAACGGTCATTACTTGCGTTCATGTTGTCGTTTCCTAGCTGATGCTCTCATGACCACTTGCGTGGCGAGCATACCAGGTACGCTACCTCACACGAGTTCCATTTGAAAGCTCCTCGTGGAGGTAAAAATACTCCAGACGTCCACAGACTCACAAACCTCCCGGGCTCCAGTTGCTTCAGATTAAGGGGCCACAGGCCAGGAAGGTGCGGGGCCTCTGACCGAAGGGACGCGTTTGTATTCAGGTCAAAAGTCACCGAACCCGACTCCTGACGTGACTCACTGAGGTTATTTAAAATGAATGGAGTATGACAAAGGTGGTTGGTGTGTGTGTGTGTGTGTCAGTTTGTGTGAGTGTGTTTGTTTGTGTGGAACGGGAGCGTAGCATGGGTGTAGCGTGGCCTTTGATGAGTCACATGGCCTCCTGTGAGTAACAAACCAACTATGCTTTTCCCGACGCCTGAGACTCCCATTCACAAACCCCAGCCCACCCTCGGCCCAAACACCGGCAGGGAGTGGGAGGGCGGAGGCGGGGGAACGGCGGGGCGGGCCGGCACGGGAGCGCTGATAGGTGTGGTTGGCAGAGATTGCGTGGCAGAGACGAGGAGTGGGGTAAAAAAAAGCAGGATGTAGGTCCAGGAGGAGAGAGGGGCGGAGGACAGGGTGCTGGAGCGAGGACGAGGGCAGATTGAGGTCAGGATTAGAGGTCGACAGACGGTGACGACCTCCATCACTCTCACCGTGTCAGGTGAACCAGGGATTCTGTCTCACATGCTCATATGCGCGGCTGTTTTTTATATGTTTATCTATATCTTTACAATTTC